>NW_020940360.1:283842-328868 GCF_900497805.2 Vombatus ursinus
GGCCTTTGTGGGTGTGATCCGCAATTTGACAATGCAGTAAGTGACTGAAGAAAAGAGAAATATAGAGTGGATTTGGTTAACAATAGGGTATCAATTAAAAAGGGAAGGAAGTTAAGTCAAAGTAGATGGTCAGGGAAAGTACTGAGGGGTGCATGGACTAAAGGTACTGGTGATGACAAAGCAGAAATTAAAGAAGAATAAGCTATGGTAAAATGTGGGCATTCTAGTTTTTTTTTCTAAATAGAGGAATCCATTTTTAAGTATGGCTCTTGAAATCAATATTTGGGATTGCAAAATATCTTTATGTTTGGGATAAAAGATAATTCCTCATGTCAAATGTGTCTTGCCCATCTAAGTTTCTGTGTATTTGTGCATATTACGTATATAACACTGTCTCCCAGGGTACTTCTGTCTGTCTGTCAAAATACTACCTATTTATCCTTGAAGAACTACCTTATCACCTCCATAAATTAGAAAGTTCTCCCTGACAATATCAGTCAGAAATTCACCCTCACACATTTCTCTGAGCAGTTTGTTCTCGTCTCATCCATGTATTCCTTGGTATTTTGAATTGTAATTATTTGCATGATTTTCTTTTAACCCCTGAAAGACTTAAAAACCATTGAAGTTTGCAACAAGAGATGATTCATTTTTTTAAATATCTAGATTTAGGATACAGGCTTGCATAAAGCAAATAATTGATAAAAGCTTATTGAAAAGAAGTATTGAGTCATACTTTTGTCCCATGTCTAAATGTACGGAAACATTTCTATATGACCTTAGAGTTGGTTTGAAGACAATCTTTGTCATATAGTTCATAAGTTTATGAGGGTAGATGGGTATTTTAATTCAGTCAATGTGAATCAGAATGGGAGGAGAGCAGTTATTCCCTATACTATCTTCTGCATAGAGGGATGGTAAAACAAACTCAACACAAATGGGCATGCTCTAGGAGTTAGGCTTCAAGTTAAGAATGAATTCGTATTTCAAGATGGTTGGTGGCATAGTCTTTGGTCAACAAAGAGCACAAAATGAAATAGGCCAAGTTGGTCTCAAAATGGTACCATTGCCCCCTTTTCTGTGACAATTCTAGGTTACTGAACCACTGATAATATCAAAATGACAGTCTTGGACTGGCTATCCCTCCTGGGCACTTGCTTGAGAATCTGTAACAGAATTTGTCTTAAAGAATGGAAGACAAACATTTGTTCATAAAGAACAAATTCAGATTTGCCTCAGCACAGGAACCTGGAAGAACTTTCAAGTCAACCTTGACATCAGATACTTGGGTTCACATCTGATTCTAAGTACTCTTATGAATACTGGAAAGTCACATAACTTCTCTGAACCTTAGTATCCTTTTGTGTCAGAAGGTAATGTTACTACTTGAGCTGTCTACCTCACAGGGTTCTCATAAAAAGTGGTTTTATATAATTCTTTAAAATCACACATTTAAAGAAATCTCTTTTATTATCATCATCTTTTTCAAGGTGATGAACCTGTTCAAAGATTTGCAGTTTCATTGGAATATAGAAGAGTATTTGGAAAACATCTAGTTCAGCAGTTCTTGGTCTTTCATGTGATTTGGGGTTCTTCTGTTGAAATCTATGGGAACTTTCTTCAATAATATCTTTAAATTCATAAAATAAAACAAATAGAGTTTGAAGGAAACAAACTCTATGGAAATAAACTTATGAACATATTTAAAAAATTGATGGACATCATGATCCAATCCCCTAGTCTTAGATCCTAGCTCCAATTCTCTCACTAACAAATAAGAAAATTGAGGTAGACAAGCACAAAGAATTGTGCTTTACCCAAGGTGAGTCAATGAACTTAAAATAAGGTCTTCTAACATCCAAAATACTGAGTGTTCCGCTCATCATTTGACAGCTGTTTTGTTTTGTTTTTTAGCTTTGCAGACAGTGAAGAGAACTCTCATAATACGGCCAACATCACTGTGATGACAGGATTCCTCTCATGGGCTTTGACAATGTCTGGGAGCTGCAGGTCTTACAGGATACATTGTTCTTACTAATATACCTAGTGCCTCTAATAGATAACATACCATCTAATAGGTAACATGTTCATCTCCATACACTTCTGTCCAGAGAACCTGTCCTTTTCAGATTTCTGCTTTATTTCTGTCACTGTCCCCAAAATGGTTACAAAATCCCTGAATCACAGCTTCTCCATCTCTTAAATAAAGTACCAGCAAAGTGTTTACATTAATATATCATAAGGATAATACACCATTTACAGGTGGGATTTATACCAGGAATGCAGAGCTGGTTGAATATTTTTAATTTTTTTTTAATTTTTTTTATTTTATTCTTAACATGTGTTTTTAAAACTTCGGGGTACAAATTTTCTCCCTTCCTTCCTCCCTTCCCACCCACCCTCACTGAAAAGGCAAGCCTCTCAATACATATTATAGATGTGTAGTCATGGAAAACACTTCCATAGTAGTCCTGTTATGAAAAACTAACTATATTTCCCTTCATCCTATCCTACCCCCCATTTATTTTATTCTTTCTTTTGACCCCATCCCTCCTCAGAAGTGTTTGCTTCTGATTATCCCCTCCCCCAATCTGCCCTCCCCTCTATCAACCCCCTGCTCTCTTGTCTCCTTCCTCCCTTATTTTCCTGTACGGTAAGATGGATTTCCAAGCCAAATCCTATGAGAATAAGATTCACTCATTCCCTCTCACCATCCCCCATTTCACCTCCACTGTAAAAGCCTTTTCTTGTCTGTTTCATGTGAGATAATTTACCCCATTCTACTTCTCCCTTTCTCATTTCCCCAGTATAATCCTCTCTCACCCCTTAATTTTATTTTCCAGATACCACCCCTTCATCTTCAACTCACTCTGCACCCTCTATCTGTCTATCTATCTATATATACACACATATAATTTTTCCCTCGCACTACCCTAATTCTAACAAAGGACTCATGTGTTACAAATATCATCTTTCCATGCAGGAATGGAAACAGTTCAAGCTTAACAAGTCCCTTATGATTTCTCTTTGCTGTTTACTTCTTCCATGTTTCACTTGACTCTTGTAGTTGAAAGTCAAATTTTCTATTCAGCTCTGGTCTTTTCCTCAGGAATGCTTGAAAGTCCCCTATTTCATTGAATGACCATTTTTTCCCCTGAAGGCTTATATTCAGTTTTGCTGGGTAGGTGATTCTTGGTTGTAATCCTGTCTCCTTTGCCTTCCAGAATATCATACTCTATGCCCTCTGGTCACTCAATGTAGAAGCAGCTAAATCTTGTGTTATCCTGATTGTATTTCCATAATATTTGAATTATTTCTTTCTGGCTGCCTGAAATATTTTCTCCCTGACCTGGGAATTCTGGAACTTGGTTACAATATTCCTAGGAGTTTTCCTTTGGGGATCTCTTTCAGGAGAAGATTGGTAGATTCTTTAAATTTCTATTTTGCCCTCTGGTTCTAAAATATCAGGGCAGCTTTCCTGGATAATTTCTTGAAAGATGATATCTAGGCTCTTTTCTTTGATCATGGGTTTCACATAGTCCAGTAATTTTTAAATTCTCTCTCCTGTATTGATTTTCCAGGTCAGTTGTTTTTCCAATGAGATATTTCACATTCTCTTCTGTTTTTTTCATTCTTTTGGATTAGTTTCATAATACCTTGGTTTCTCATATTGTTACTAGCTTCAAATTACTCCATTCTAATTTTTAAGGAAATATTTTCTTCAGGAAGCTTTTGGACATTGTTTACCATTTGGGCAATTTTGCTTTTTAGGGCATTCTTCTACTCGTTGGCTTTTTGGACATCTTTTGCATTTGGATTAGACTATGTTTTAAGGTGTTATCTTTTTTAGCATTTTTTTGGGTCTCCCTTAGTATCACTCTCAGGTTTTCCTCTACTTTTCTTACTTGCTTCTCAAAATCCTTTTGGAGCTCTTCCATGGCCTGGGAACATGTCATATTTATCGTGGAGGCTTTGGATGTAGGAGTTTTGGCTTCATTGTCTTCTTCTGGTTGTGTGTTTTAATCTTCTTTGCCACCAAAGTAAGATCATACAGTCTGACTCTTTTTGCACTGCTAGCTCATAATTCTGGCCAATTACTTGAGTTATAAACTCTTTGTTAAGGTAGGGGTCTGTTTCCAGTGTGGAGAATGTACTGTCCCAAGTTTCAGGGGTTTTGTGCAGCTGTTTTCAGAGATACTTCTAGGGACCTGTAAATTTTCAATTCTTCCAAGGTGCTATGATCAAGGGCAAGGTGTTTATTCCTTTCCTGGCCTGTGTTCTGGTCTACGAGTGACCACAAGCACTCTTTTCTGTCTTGCAACTGTGAGGAGGATTTCCTCTCCACAGCCACTACAAGCTCCACCATGCCAGCTCTCCTCCTCAACCCAGGACTGCCACCTAGAACTGTGACTCAGATCCAAGCATGGGCAAAGCAAGAGAATCCTGCACCACCAGAGAGATCCCAGCAATCCCCCTCTGATCAGACACTCGATTCCCCCTTAGTCCATGGGCCAGAAGCTCAGGTGGGAGCCACCAAACCAGGGCCAGGCTTGGGGAATAGGGCTGGGACCCCTTGATTCCCTCTCACTGCAGAAACAGACTTTCCCCACTGACCTTCTAAGTTGTCTTTCGCTTTCATGGGTTGAGAAGGCTGGAAACCGTCACAGCTGCCTGCAATTCAGTCCTCTGAGGCCTGCTCCAGGTTCACAGTGGCCTGTGCAACCACACCTAACTATACTTCTCTCCCAGCCCTGCACAATATACCTTTCTGATCAACCATCCAGGTTGTCTTGGGCTGGAAATTTGTTTCACTTTGTCTTTTTGTGGTTTCTGCTGCTTTAGAATTTGTTTGGAGCCATTTTTATAGGTATTTGGAGGGATTTGGGGGAGAGCTCAAGCAAGTCACTGCTTTTACTCTGCTATCTTGGCTTCAACCCCTAAATATTTTTTAAAACTCTCAGCAGAATTGAACTTACCAATAGTAAAAATATAAAAATCATATTATTATCTCAATAGGGGTAGAAAAAGCTTTTGATAAAATGCAACACGTATTCCTATTTAAAACATTAGAAAGCACAGGAATTGATGGAACTGTTCTGAAACTCATAAGTACTAAATCTCTCAAACCAAGAGCAAGCGTTACCTGTAATGGGGATAAATTTAAAGACTTCCCAATAAGATCAGGAGTAAAGAAGGGATGTCTAGTATCACCTGTATTATTCAAGATTGAACTAGCAATAAGAAAAGAAAAATAGATTGAAGGAATAAAAATACGCAATGAGGAAATAGAACTATCACTCTGCATATGATATGATGGTATACTAAGAAACCCTAGAGAATCAACTAAAAAAAAATAGTTGAAATAACTAACTGAAACAAAGTTGCAGGATATAAAATAAATCCACATAATTCATTAGCATTTCTATATATTACCAACAAAACCCAATGGTAAAAAATAGAAGGAGAAATTCCATTTAAAATAACTGTAGACAATATAAAATATTTGGGAGTCTACCAGTAAAACAAACCCAGGGATGAGTTCATAAAACTAAATTATAAAACAATTTTCACACCAGTTAAGGCATATGTAAGCAACTGGAGAAATATTAATTGCTCATAAGCAGGCAAAGATGAAATAACAAAAATAACAATTCTACCTAAATTAATTTACTTATTCAGTGCCCTATCAAACACACTACCAAAATTTACTTCATAGGGCTAGAAAAAATAGTAACAAAATTAATCTGGAAGAACAAAAGGTGAAAATAATAAGGGAATCAATGAGGAAAAAATGTAAAGGAGGGCAACCTAACAATTCCAGGTTTCAAGCTATATTACAAAATGGTAATCATCAAATAATCTAATACTGGATAAGAAATAGAGTGGTGGATCAGCAGAAGAGATTAGGTATACAATACACAGAAGTTAACGACCATAAAAATCTAGTGACCATAATAATCTAAACCCAAAGATCCAAGCTTTGTTGGTAAGAACTCAGCATTTGACAAAAATTGCTGGGAAAACTGAAAAGCAGTTTGGCAGAAACTAGGGATAGACCTGTATCTCACACTGTATACTAAGATAAGTTCAAAATGAATAAATGATTGAGACATAGAAGGTGACATCATAAGAAATTTAGGGGAACATTAAAAAATGAACCTGTTAGATTTATCAGTAAAGAAGAGTTTATGATCAAACAGATAGAAAGGATTATTGGAAATAAAATAGATCATTTTGATGACATAAAATGTAAAGGCTTTTGCATAAACAAAATTAATACAGCCAAAATTAGAAAGAAAACAGGAAATTGGAGAAAATATTTACACCAAGTTTCTCTGATAAAGTCTTCATTTCTCAAATATATTGGGAACTGAATCAAATTTATAAAAATAAGAGATATTCCCCAGTTGATAAGTTTTCAAACAATATGAATAAGCAATTTTCAGAAGAAATCCAAGATAGCAATAGTCACATGAAAAAATGTTCTGAATCACTATTGATTAGAGAATACAAATTAAAACAACTCTGAGATACCACCTCACACCTATCAGATTGACTAACATGACATTTACTCCAGATTATTAGGAATCTCAATAACAGACAGAGGAGATAGAAAAAGACAGGCAGTTATACTTATGCTCAGGAATACTTAAGCAGCTAGTCCTCTTACCAATATCAGAGAATTTTGTTTCTTCTTCGGGCACCAGAAAACTGCCAACAGTTATCAAAATGAGAATAACTTCCAATTTTTTACAACTCTCATGGACACAAATAATGCCAGAAGGAACCTAGAAAGCATTGTCATGAAGAATGTAGGGAATCATGTGGCATTTTCCCCATGCAAAAAAGAAAAAAATTAATTTGGTTAATGAAAAGTTATCCAAGAAGATAATAAAAGAAAATTGGGTTTGGATTTCTGGATGTTGGCATAATACAAAGTAATGGCTCTTGTCTAGGAATAGAAGTTCATAAGAATACATATGCTCACTAAAAGTGCTTCAAAGTAAAAAAGATGATAGAAAGTTAACTATTCACATTCACCAAGATAAATGGCATAAAGTACGGCTAAAATGAAAGAAGGATAGCAATTGAGAAGCCTTTCAGGAGGCCACACAACAGGTTCCAAGAAAGGATCAGAAATAAAATTCATGGGCTAAAAAGGTCATATATAAATTCCAAATTTAGGTAACAAACAAGAAGAATTAGAGGACATGATTCAAGAAGCAAATATGACCTCATACATATCACCAAATCTTAGTGTCATGAACCCCATGACTGGAATAATGCTATCAATGGGACTACTACTATAGTGCTACTAAAAGTAGCAGAACAAAAAAATAATGCAGTGTGGTGAGGTAGAATTATAAACTTTACTCATTATGAACTATAATCATGTGAGGGTATCCTAGAAATACAAGAACAAGAATGGTAGAGAGCATTTGAGTCAAAATTAATGGAGGTACTAACAGCAACTATATGCAGTATAGGATACAAATGACCTAAACATAAAGAGAAAAACAATGAGGAATTCTCTGATAGCAGAAAGTGAAGCTCTCTTCACTTAAGAAGCCTCTTTATGAGGGTAAAAGAAATTGTAAAAGCTGGCTTGAAGTCTGATACCAAAAAAAACTAAGATCTTGGCAACTGGTCTCATCACTTCTTGCCAAATAGAGGGAGAAAAAATGGTAGCAGTGTCATATTTTATATTCTTGGGCTCAAAGATCATTACAGACAGTGACTGAAGCCATGAAATTAAAAGACACTTGCTCCTTAGAAGGTAGGCTCTGGCAAATTGGGACAGCACACTAAAAAGCGGAGATATCACCTTACCAACAAAGGTCCATATAGTCAAAGCAATGGTTTTTCCAGGAGCAAAGAATGGCTATGAGAGTTGGACTATTTGGAAAGCTGAGCACCACAGAATTGACGCTTTCAAATTGTGGTGCTTGAGAAGTCTTTTGAGAGTCTTTTAGACAGCAAGGAGATCAAATCAGACAATATTGAAAGAAATCAATTCAGGCAGTTCACTAAAAGGTCAAATACTGAAGCTGAAGCTTAAATATTTTGGCCACATAATGAGAAGATAGAACGCATTGGAAAAGACCCTGATGTTGGGAAAAATTGAAGGCAAAAGGAAAAAAGGAGTGCAGAGGATGAAAGAGTTATCATGCAAATAATGAAAACTAACTTGGACAGAGTTCAAGAAACAGGGGAGGGTAGAAGGGACTGTGATACTTTCATCCATGGGGTCATGAAGAATCAGACATGACTAAACAAAAAAGAGGAATTCAGGAAAATGATCAGAAACCTGGCACAGAAACATGACATCATAGTGATGGAGAGAGTTTAAGTATTAAGACATCTCTTAAAGTTCTCTGTCTCTCTTTCTCTCTCTCTCTCTCAAATCTTCATGACTTCTTTTTACATCTCCGTAAATGTTTAGTATGTATAAGGAACTGTGCTGGGTGCTAGGAACACAGATGATATTTGTGTCAGATTGTCAAATGGAACCCCCTTTCTTATAACAAATGGAGAAATATAAAAGATAATGGTTGCAATGAAGTATACTGCTTTTTCTAAGAGTTGCAGAGGAATATCTTTTCTTGCATTTGTTTGGTTTTGGGGAAAGCTGTGGTATACTGATTTATATTGCTTTGTGGGATATGAAACTTTTTTCTGAATTAAAAATAGTTTTAAATGTGATCTGATGGAGCAGCTAGGTGGTGCAGTGGATAGAGTACCACACCTGGGTTCAGGAGAACCTGAGTTCAAATCTGGCCTCAGACCAGACACTTGATACTTACTAGCTGTGTGACCCAGGTCACTTAACCCCATTGCCTAGCCAAAAAGGAAAAAAAAATCTGATGTTTACTGGGATATTTATGGTGTTATCAAGATAAGTCATAGCATGTAGGTGTCATAGAGTCCTCAAGTGTCCCACATTTCCCAAGGGCCATGCGAACAAGCTGGTTATAGGACCTAGGATTTGAGCTCAGGGACTGTAGAGCCCTTAACACTTATTAACTATAGAACCTCTCAGGAGAACTGTAGTTCTATCACCTCAGAGAATCCTAGTAAATTTAAAGAGCGTGAATCTCAGAAGGAAAATAAAATGATGTAAGAATATAGCAAATATTTCAACCTCAGAGAAAGAACTATGCAGGTTTATAATAGAGGCTTATACAGAGCAAGCCCTTCATAAATGTTGTGTCAAATGTTGATTGATCCATTCTTTTTAATTCCTTTGCCTCATACCCAAATGCAAATGTCTACTTATATGTGGCCTTATAGGCATAAAATAAGGATTTCAGTTCCAGGAGTGTTTTATATACGGCAAAGTGAATCAAAATCTAAAGTGGTGTTTGGGGGTGGAGGGAGCAGTTTTTCCACATGCTATATTCTTCAAACCAGAAATGATCCAACACAGAAGACAATGCTTTGGGAGTTTTTTTTTTTCCATTTGAGGATAGATTTGCATTTCAACATGGCTGGTCTGGGTTGGCACTTACCAAGGGAGAGTTTGAAATTAAACAGGGCCATGTGAAAGTCTAATATGTGACATTTTCATCTACATGACAATTCTCATCTATTGGGCTGATTATGATGTCAAAATATCTTGGAAAGTGAACCAATCCAGAGCAGTGGATATCATATAAAATTACTAGAGGATCTGTATCACTGCCAGTCTTAAAGGATGGGAAGACAATCATTTGTTTATGAATAGCATATTAAGGTATGCCTCAGCAAAGAAACCAAGGAGAGCTTTCAAGACAGCCTGAAAGCAGGAAACCTGGATTACCATCTTGGTTCTGACACTTCTTCGATAATGACAGAAAAGTTACAACTTTTTTGAGCTGCTGTGTCTTCTTTATAAAGTAGTATAATATAATTGGAATAGTCTACATAAAAAGAGATCTTATTGGGGCAGCTAGGTGGCACAGTGAATAGAGCACCGGCCCTGAAGTCAGCAGGACCTGAGTTCAAATCTGGCCTCACACCAAACACTTGACACTTACTAGCTCTGTGACCCTGAGCAAGTCACTTAACCCCAATTGCCTTTAAAAAAGAGAGAGAAATCTTATAATGAAAGTGCTTCATCATAAAGAAAATCATCTACTGAGAGAGATACAGCTATTGTTAATAACTTTTTCAATGTAAAGCTATTGTTCCGAGATTCCTAGATAATCTGAGATGTAGAAGAGTATTAAAAATCATCCACATCAGGAGAAATCTGGTAAATCTGGTAGATACCATGGACAAATTTATGAGAATCATTTCACTAAAAGACATTAAAATGTGTAAGATTAAAATGGAAACAAACTATAGGGAAATACATTTGTAAGAATACTGTAGATTGGGGCAGAGAGGTGTCACAGTGGATAGAGCACTGACCCTGGAGTCAGGAGGATCTGAGTACAAATCTGGCCTCAACCACATAACTCTTACCAGCTGTATGACCCTGGGTAAGTCACTTAACCCGATTGCCTAGCCAAAAAAACACTCTTTGGGGGCAGCTAGATGGCATAGTGGATGGAATACCAGCTCTGAAGTCAGGAGGATCAGAGTTCAAATCCAGCTCAGACCAAACAGTTTACATTAACTAGCTGTGTGACCCTGGGCAAGTCACTTAACCCCAATTGCCTCAACAAAAAAAAAAAGAATATTTAAGGTCCATGAATTTCAAGTTTAAATCCTCTGAACGAGCTCCATTATTTCCTTTTAAAAATAGGAAAGTTAAGGCAAAAAGGACTGTCATTTTTGCAAGGTCACACAGTGAGCCTGAACCAAAGTTACCTGAGATGCTCTTCTCATTATTTGGCATCTGTTTCTTTTCTCCATGCCGGCAGTAGAGAAAATCCTCTACCCCTAGAACATGGCCTATCTCACTGTGATGACAGGATTCCTCCTCATGGGCTTTTCCAACATCTGGGAACTACAGGTCTTACATGCAATCTTCTTCTTACTGACCTACCTAGTGGCTCTAAAGGGGAATATGCTTATTTTCACCCTCATCTCTCTTGATGGGAAACTCCATACTCCTATGTACTTCTTCCTAAAGAACCTCTCCTTTTTAGACCTCTGCCTTATTTCCACCACAGTCCCCAAATCAATTGCTAATTCTTTAAGTCACAGCTGCTACATCTCTTTTTTGGGGGGTGTCTCACAGCTCTTTTTAATGGTGTTATTTGTAGCATCAGAGCTTTATCTCCTCACAGTGATGTCCTATGACCGCTTTGTGGCCATTTGTCAGCCCCTGCACTATGAACTCATCATGACCACAGGGGATTGTGTGAAGATGGCAGCTGCTTCCTGGCTCAGTGGAGCTTTGTTTGGGGCTCTGTACTCAGTTAGTATAATCACTTTGCCCTTCTGTGGCTCCAAGGATATCCACCAGTTCTTCTGTGATGTCCCTCCCTTGCTCAGGATCTCCTGCTCTCAAACACACCTTGTACTTGCTGTCAGTGTGGCTTTTGGGATTGGTATAGGGCTTTTCTGCTCTATTTACATCACAATCTCTTACAGTCACATCTTCTCAACTGTCCTGAAGATTCCAGCCAGAGAGGGTAGGTCAAAAGCCTTCTCGACTTGCCTGCCCCACCTCATTGTTCTCATGGTCTTTATCACCACAGTTTTCATTGCTTATCTACAGTCACCCCAGGAATCTGTCTCACTTCTGGATCTGTTGTTGCCCATGCTCTATACAGCAGTGCCCTCGACCATGAACCCAATCATTTATAGTCTGAGGAACAAGGACATGAAGACTGCTCTGATGAAACTCATAGCCTGGAAATACTTCTCAAAGGGATTAACACCGAAGTCTTTTCCATGATAATATGACTGTGCACATATATTTCCCAGGCATAAACACACATTTATATAGATACAGGTATGCATATATGTATATATTTTATGTTTTTACACATTTATGTTTATGCATATAAATTTTACACATATTGATATATCACTTCAATATGTGTTTACTGACAAATTCCTTGCTACCAGGTCCATGTCAAGCTTACCAATTTTAAAATGTTAACTCCCAGATTCTCTGAAGAATCATAACATTATGCTTTTAAAAGTATGGTCAGCCATTCTGGTCCTGAAATCAAAAGGCCATTAGTTTTCTGAAAAAAGGGTACTTAATATATTTGAAGTTCCTCTCATCAATTTGTGTCAAATCTTTTCTTAACACATAGCTCCATAGAATAACAGAAAATATTATCTGACTTAAAAACAGATGAAGCATTTGACTCAGAGTGCTATAACTTACAATGAAACACCAAAAGGTCTTTATACATCCATTTTGCTTTACAGTTTATTCAAATAGTTTCACTATCCCATATTTGATCACCATAATAAGAGTTCAAGATAGTTAGGAAATGTACTATTATCACCACTTAAAATTTAATAATAATAAACATTTTCAAGATTTACAGTAAGTGATGGCATTCTGATTCAAGTGTTTCATCTATTCTCAGGTCAGATAATGTTTTCTACTATTCCATGTTGCCAGTTGTTAAGTAAACAGTAGATATATATTGATGAAAGGATCTTCAAATACGTTATTTTCAACTAATTTTCTTTCAAAAAAGTATTAGACTTTTGATTTAACCTTCAAATTTAGAAAATAAGTACAGAAATCCAGAATCATGAGGGATATCAAAGGCTACTCCTCTAGTCTAATCTTACCTGAACGTGACACCCATATAAAACATCCACAATTCATGGTCATCCAAATTTCATGTGAGTATTTTCAGTGGGGAAGAGTAGCGTCATGCAAAGGCAACCCATTCCACTTTTGCAGGTTTTTAATTGTTCAGAAACTTTTCTCCCATGAGGCCAAACATTGCTCTCTCTACAATTCTTACCCATTGCTCTTATTTCCACTAGTCCTTTCACTACACTGATATGTAGGTTCTTTGGGATTTTTATATTGGAAGCATGAAAGGGCAAATGATACAGAAATAACTAAATCAGTCATATGTTCTGATCATACAAATCTATGATACATTTAATGTATAGAATCCCATTTAAAGAGTAAGATTCTTACAAGAGCAGAGTGTAACATGATTTCTTTGTGTTGTCATTGTATACAGAATAGACATTATTTTTGCTATTAATTTGTTACCCCAGAGAGTGTAGCTTTATGTTCAAATTGGAAGAAAGTAAATACATATTCAAGACCATACTTTAAGATGTTTAGCTAACTCCATATATTTAAATATGTGTTTAAAGTTTTGTTGAACATATATCCCTATAGAGATCACTTAAGTAAGAAAGGAGTCTTTATTTTAAATTTTTCACATTCAAGTATACATCTATATATCCATCTATCTATCTACACACACACACACAAACACAGACAAACACACACATACACACTTACAATAACTGGTACAATGGAAAGAGTGCAGGACTTAACATCAGGAAGACCTAAGTTTAAATCTAGTCTCAGAAATTCTCTAGCTGTGTGATCTTGGACTAGTCACTTAGCATCTCTTTGCCTATGGATTGGTGATTCACTGGAAAAGCAAGTGGTACACCACTCCAGTGTCTTTGCCAAGAACATAAACTGAAGCCCATTGGGTCATGAAGAATTGGATATGACTGAATGAGTAAACAACATATATTTGATATTATGTGCAATATTAATTTACATTATATAATCACATATGAAGACACTATTATGTGATAATCAATATTAGAGATAGCTTGATAAACAAAAGATATAATTTGCTTATTTTTTAAATATAGTCATATCAGGGCAGCAAGGTGACATAACACTCACTAGCTGTATGACTCTGGGCAAGTCACTTAACCCTAATTGCCTCACCAAAAAAAAAAAATTTATATATATATATATTTGGGGGGGAGGGGTTGGAGGGGATGGTTTTTGCACCATTCCTGAACTGTTTTCATGGCAGTCCTTGTCTAGGCTTCACATTGCTAAAAAAAAAAAAAAAATGTTATTTAGTTAAAAAAAATTATCAGATTGAAGAAAAGGGACACCTGCAAAACCAGCCATGGATTCAAAGACTGGCCCACTAATAACTACAATACCCAAAATATCACGGTATGTATTTGAGAATGGAGGCAATAGATAAACCCTTGTCTCTTAATCACTTAAAACACTAGAAAGACGAAGAGATGGGAAAACCGGAAAAGATGAGGTAGATGGGAAAGTATTCTCCAGCCAGAGAGTAATTTAAAATAAATAGATAATTAAATCTCTGATATTGCTCTCACTTGAATGGATACAACAAAATTAGTAACTTCAGTCAGCTGGTAGGAATCAGATGCTATGGGTTCCTCCATAAGCTGAAACTAGAAGGCGTCCCACACTTGAAAGGGACAAAAGAAAGTGGGGATAAAAGTAACTGTATTCTTAGCCCCCATTGTCAATTTGAAATTTAGTCATCTTAAGACGCAATGAACATCACTACAATTTGTTGAGACTTACTTTGTTGTTTGTTTTTTTTTCTTTCACTTTCCTAAGGGGCTACCTGTTTGCCATATAGCAATATAAATAATGATTGCCCATTAAATATCAGTAACCTTTCGTATTCTCAATCATAAATCACTGCCTGAAAACATATGCTAACTTCAATTCATAGAGGGCAGCTAGAGGATCCCTTATATTATTCCTGTCATAGTCTTTTCTCTCAAGGAACTCATCTTCAAATAAGGGAAGACAATCAATAATAGAATTCATATGCAAGAGGTGAAAAGACTTAGTGGTCCTTAGATCAGAAAAATAAGACAGGTGGTAAAACATCTTTTTTACTGTTATTTCCATTTATAAAACCATATCCATTTCTGATATCACACCATTTGACAATACAGAGGATGTTTTTTTCTGGATAATTGGTAGCTATGGCCACTGAAAAAACACATGGAAAAGGAGTTGCTGGGTCTCCCATCCACAATTGTAATTCCCTGGATGGCAGCTGTAGGGACTGGACTTGAAACAGAGGTGGTCTAGTGTGATACTATTTGTAGGATGGTTGGGCTCAAATTCTAGGTCTGTCTCTATCCAAGTTTGAGAGGAAAAATTGATTGATAAAGCAGTGGTAGTTTGCCTTGCCTAGCACATGAGGTCTCCTATCTTTCCCTGTACTTTCCTGCTTCCACCCCTTCTCTCCATTCACACAGGTATCACCTCAATTCAAGCTTTGGTCACCTCTAGCCTAGATTACTGCAATAGTCTCCTACCAAGACTCCCTGATTCAAATCTCTCATCACTCCAGAACATTCTGAGCACTACTGACAAAATAATTATACTAAGAGCAAATCTGACCATGTCACTGTCTAACTCAATCAATTCTACTAGCATCCTATAGCCTCAAGTATCAGATATAAACTCCTTTATTCAGCTTTTAAAGCACTTTAAGAACTGACCTCACCCCAATCCTTCCTCTTTAAACATTACTCCTTATCCCACACACTTTGATCGGCTGAATAGACCTTCACTCTGTTCCCCAGATCCATGCCTTTACACTGAACATACTACACATCTTAAATGTAATCCTTCCTTACCTCTGTGCCTCAAAGACTCTCTTCTCTCTCTTTACAGTCCAGAACAAGCAACATCTTCCTAAGACTTTTCTAATCTCCCTCATCTGCTGGTGTACTCTATCACAATATATCATACATTTAATGACCATTTGTAATGTGGTATACTATCTTTAGAACACAAGCTTCTTGAGAGTAGGGGTTGCCTCATTCCTTGCACTTGTATCCTTATAACTGAGTAGTTCCCCTTGCACATAGGAGGTATACAATAAATACTTCCTGAATAACTGATTGATTCTCATCATTTCTCTTGCCTTCTAATCTACCTGAATTTTAATGGTCATCTTTGTGGGCTATAGCCAAATCTGTTGCTTCTACATCCTCTTTGAACAACAGGAAGAACTTGAAGTTTCTGAAATACCAAGCTTCCTCTCTTCCTCCTATCCAATGTGGCATTATTTCCTTTCTTGTTCTTCAATTTCACCTTTCTCAGAAAAGCCATCACAGGTGAAAAGGAAAGATTTTCATCATCATCTTTATTATTTAAACACTAGCTACACAAAAATAGCAAGAAAAATAAATTCCTCGATTATTGATTAGTGGAGAGGAAAACACATGTTATGGATAATGATTATTCATTTTAGGAACCCCTAGATAAGCTTTTAAAAACTAAGAAGTTAAAATAATATACATCTTCATCAATGTAGGAGAAAAAATATGACTCTAGAAATCATCTGTATTTTCATTTGGAACTAACAGGCTTAAGTGAAATAAGATAAATCTTAAAGATTTCTTCAAGAATTATATCTCTTTGGGCCAACTAGGTGGCACAGTAGATAGAGCACCAACTCTGGAGCCATCGGGACCTCAGTTCAAATCTGGCCTGAGACACATAACACTTAGTAGCTATGTACTCTGGGCACATCACTTACCCCAATTGCCTCACCAAAAATAATAATAATAATTATATCTCTTTAAATTAATTTTCCCACATATTCATCTTCCAAAACCACAGTTCATGTTCATATATCTAAAAATACAGTTGAAAATAGCTATGGTTTCCATGCATTCACTCAAGGTAACCATACATACCTGATATAAGGAAGCATTTTTTTCATTGAACTGAAAATAGGACTAGTAAAAGAACTCAAGGTAGGTCACAGGTAATAGATAAAATTATCTCATCTCTCTAATGAGTGGTATTTTTTCCTTGGCTTTAAACAGTTTTTAAATTCAAAATAGGGAAGATGGATACAAGATAGCACAGCAGCAGGAAGAGTTCTACCCTAAAACTCACTCAAAAAGAACTAGAAGATGCACTAGATCAAATCTTGATCAGGAAATCTAAGCATTTCATACTAAATGACAAGAGATGAATAGAAACCCTAAATTTCAAATACAGGAGTTAATAACAATGTAAAACTGGAAACACAAATGAAAAAGTATAAAGCACTAAAAAGCATAAATTATGGGAGGATGATAAATATGTCCTCACTGATCCCTAGAATCATAGAGGGACTGTAATGAAACAGAGGGCCTGGAGTGTTTCTTCTATGCCTGATTATTTTAAGAGGGTGGAAAGAACAGGGAAGAAAAGGAAGATGAGCAGGAGAGGCAGAAACAAAGAAAATTATAATCAAGGTACATAGACACGTAAACAACTAAGAAAATGGATTGGGAGAGCAGCTGTATCTCAAAATGAGAGGGAAAGGGAGAAGGAGAGGGAGAAACAGAGAGAGGAAAAGGAGAGAGGGAGGAGATGGCAAAGCAGGAAGAGGCAGAGGCGGGAAAGACAGAGAGGGAGAGAGAGACAGAGACAGAGACAGACAGAGAGAGACAGAGAGAGAGAATTAAGTATAGAAGTATAGAAATGCATTTCTCTGAGCAGGGAAATGCAAGTAGAAGAGGAAAGGCAGAATTTAAGAGAAAGCAGATTAAGAGAGAAAGTAGGGATTACTCCTGAGCAAAACAACCTGTAGCAAAGAATGTACAAAAGCAACTATAGAATTTTTTTGAGGTGGCAAAAAAATGGGAAACCGAGGGAGTGCTGATCAATTAAGGAATAACTGAACAAGGTATGAAATACAAAAGTGATGACATCAGTTGGAATCCTTGGAACTGAAGTGGAGGACACTATCCTGCTATCATTGCTACTGCCACCACTGCCTATGCTGCCATCTGTGCCCCCTTGGCTTTGGACTTCTCAGAGTCACCAGCATATTGAATAGCTCTGGAGGAATGTACAAAAACAGAGAAAACTGATGATGGACGGAAAGCAGTGACTTGCTTGAGCTCTCCCTCAAACCCCTCCAAATACCTATAAAAAATGACTCTAAACAAATTCTAAAGCAGCAGAACGCACAAAAAGACAGAGTGAACCTAATTTCCAGCCAAAGACAGCCTGGGTGGTTGTTCAGAAAGGCATATCGCGCCAGATTGGGAGAGGAACACAGTTTGGAGTGAGCGCACAGGCCACAATGACCCTGGAGCAGGCCTGAGAGGACTGAATCACAGGCAGCTGTGGTGGTTTCCAGACTTCTCAACCCATGAATGCCAAAGACAACTTGGAAGGTCAGTGGGAAAAGTCTGTCACTGCGGTGAGAGAGGAGCTAGGTCTCAGCTACAAGTCTTGAGTGCGGCCCAGCGCTGTTTCCTGAGCTTTCAGCCCACAGACTGAGGGGGAATCAGGTGGCTGATCAGAGAGGGATTGCATGGCTCTCTTTGCCAGTGCTGAGGCACGAATTTCTTGCTTTGCCCGTGCTTGGATCTGGGTCACAGTTCTGAGGGGCGGTCCTGAGGCAAGGCGGAGTGCTAGTGTGGTGGAGCTTGTTGTAGCAGTGGAGAGAAAACACCTGGCTTCTTGTCATAGCACCTTGGAAGAACTGAAAATTTTCAGATCCCTGGAAGTATCTCTGAAAACAGCTGTACAAACCCCCGAAGCTTGGGACAGTATATTCTCCACATTGGAAACAGACTTTTACCTTAACAAAGAGTTTGAAACTCAATTGATTGGCTGGGATCATGAGTAAGCAGCGCAATAAGTGTCAGACTATATTATCTTACTTTGGTGACAAAGAAGAGGAAAACATACAACCAGAAGAAGACACCGAAGCCAAAGCTCCTTCATCCAAAGCCTCCAAGAAAAATATGAATCAGTCCCAGGCCTTGGAAGAGCTCAAAAGGGATTTTGAGAAGCAAGTAAGAGAAGTAGAGGAAAAACTGAAAATGATGCAAGAAAATCATGAAAAACAATTCAACAGCTTGCTAAAGGAGACCCAAAAAAATACTGAAGAAAATAACACCTTAAAACATAGCCTAACCCAAATGGCAAAAGAGGTCCAGAAAGCCAATGAGGAGAAGAATGCCCTCAAAATAAAAATTGGCCAAATGGAAAAGGAAGTCCAAAAGATTACTGAAGAAAATACTTCTTTAAAAATTAGAATAGAGCAATTGGAAGCTACTGATTTTATGAGAAATCAAGACACTGTAAAACAAATCCAAAAGAATGAAAAATTAGAAAACAATGTGAAATATCTCATTGGAAAAACAACTGACCTGGAAAATAGATCCAGGAGAGAGAATTTAAAAATTATTGCACTATCTGAAACCCATGATCAAAAAAAGAGCCAAGACATCATCTTTCAAGAAATTATCCAAGAAAACTGTCCTGATATTTTTGAACCAGAGGACAAAATAGAAATTGAAAGAATCCACCAATCTCCTCCTGAAAGAGATCCCCAAAGGAAAACTCCTAGGAATATTGTAGCCAAATTCCAGAGTTCCCAGGTCAAGGAGAAAATATTACAAGCAGCCAGAAAGAAACAATTCAAGTATTGTGGAAACACAATCGGGATAACACAAGATTTAGCTGCTTCTACATTAAGGGATGGCAGGACATGGAATATAATATTCTGCAGGGCAAAGGAGATAAGATTACAACCAAGAATCACCCACCCAGCAAAACTGAGTATAATCCTGCAGAGGGAAAAATGGTAATTCAGTGAAATAGAGGACTTTCAAGCATTCTTGATGAAAAGAGCGGAGCTGAAAAGAAAATCTGACTTTCAAATACAAGACTCAGGTGGAACAGGAAGAGGTAAACAGGAAAGAGAGAATCATAAGAGACTTATTATGGTTGAACTGTTTACATCCCTGCATGGAAAGATGATATTTGTAACTCATGAGACCTTTGTCAGTATTAGGGTAGTTGGAGGGGAAAAAATTATATGTATGTATGTAGATAGATAGACAGATAGATAGATGGATGGATGGATAGATAGATAGACAGACAGACAGACAGATAGAGGGCACAGGGTTAGTTGAAAATGAAGGGGTAATATCTGGAGAATAAAGTTAAAGGGTGAGAGAGGATTATACTAGAAGAAAGAGAAAGGGAGAGGTAGAACAGGGTAAATTATCTCACAAAAAAACAGAAAACAAAAGATTCTTACAGAGGAGGGGCAAGAGGGGAAGGTGAGAGGGAATGAGTGAATCTTATTCTCATAGGATTTGACTTCAGGAGGGAATAACATGCACACTCAATTGGGTACGGAAATCTGTCTTACCCTACAGGAAAATGGGCAGGGGGGGGAGGGTGACAAGAGAGTAGGGGGATGATAGAGAAGGGGGAAAGATTGCGAAAGGGGGCAATCAAAAGCAAATACTTCTGAGTAGGAACAGGGTCAAAAGAAAGAATAGAATAAATGGGGGGGCAGATAGGATTAAGGGAAATAGAGTTAATTTTTCACAGCATGTCTGCTATGGAAGTGTTTTGCATAACTGCACATATATAAGCTATATTTAGTTGCTTGCCTTATCAATGAGGTTGACTGAGGAGGGAGGAAGGGAGAAAATTTGGAATGCAAAGTTTTAAAAACACATGTTTAAAAAATGTTTTCACATGCAACTGGGAAATAAGAAATACAGGAAATGGGGTACAGAAATCCATCCTGCCCTACAGGAAAACTGAAGGTGAAGGGGATAAGAGATGGGGGGAGAGTTATAGAAGGGAAGGCACACTAGGGGAAGGGTTATTCAGAATGCATGCCATCATTGGGTGGGGGAGGGGTGAGATGGGGTGAAAATTTGGAACTCAAAATCTTGTGGAAGTAAATGTTGAAAACAAAAAAATAAAAATCACCATTAAAAAATAAATGAATGAATGAATGTATCAATAAATAAATAAATAAATAAATACACAGAGGCACAGCTAGGTGGTGCAGTGGATAAAGCACTGGCCCGGGAGTTAGGAGGATCTGAGTTCAAATCTGGTCTCAGACATTTGACACTTGCTATCTGTGTGACCCTAGGCAAGTCACTTAACCCCATTGCCTACCAAAAAAAAAAAAAGAAAGAGTAACCAGAGAAGGTGGAGCCAAGATGGCAAAGAGAAGCCAGGAAATTGCCTGAGCTTTCCCCAGTTTCCCTCAGAAACAACATTAAATCAAGTCTCTAAACAGATTCTGGAGCAACAGAACCAACAAAAAGGAGTGAAACAATTTTCCAGCTTAAAGTAACTTACAAGGACTTCTGAAAAGGTCTCTTTCCCCTTGGCTAAAAGGGGAGCACAGCTCAGCACAAATGATGTTCAGACAAGCCAATAGGAGGCTCTTAGGCACAGAACAGATCAGCCACCCAGGCCCCTTGGTCCTGGCTCAGGAGGCCAGTGGAATAGCAAGCCAGCTGTGACATCACTGGCCCTAGTACAGAAGGCAACTTGACAGCCCTGGAAACCAGGCAACAACAGGTGTGACTTGGCCCCACCACCCCAGCACAGTGAGCAAACTGCCCAGCACACAAAGCCAGAGACCAGGTCCTTGTGCCCCTGCACAAGAAGCTTGGGACAGTGCCCCCTGGGCCACAGGAGGAGGGCTCAACTTTAAAAGTACAATATAGGTGGAAAAAATGAGCAAGAAGCAAAAAAGAACCTTGACCATAGAAAATTACTATGGTGACAGGAAAGATCAAAACACAAACTCAGAAAAAGACAACATTGTCAATATACCTACATCCAAAATCTTAAAGGGGAATATAAATTGGTCATAAGACCAAAAAGCCTTCTTGGAAGAGCTCAAAAAAGATTTTAAAATTCAAATAAGAGAAGTAGAATGACAACTGGGAAAAGAAATGAGAGGTATGCAAGAGAGAGTCAACAACTTGGAAAATAAAGGACAAAAACTGACTGGAGAAAACAATTCATTAAAAAATACAGTTGGCCAAATGGAAGAAAAAAAATGACTGAAGAAAACAGCTCTTTAAAAAGTAGAATTAGGCTTCTTCACACAGAGAAGTGGAGGATGCAGGCACTTTGGGGAAGGGCTGCATTGGCTAGTGTCGCCGCTTGGAAGATGTGAAATGTTAAAACTCATTTGCCATAGGAATAGGCACTGAGAGTTCCTTTGGCTGAGGGCTTCGAAGGCCTTGGAAAACTAAAAGTTGCTATAAGAGTTTGCAGTATCAGGTAGGAAAAATACAAGCTGGCTTGATCTGATTCTGAGACACCTCCAAAAACCTTTAACCCACTGCTGTAAAATTCACAAGGTGTAATCATTACATAAGACTAGTTTTTATCATCTGACTTGTGGAAGCAGAGAAGTGACCCCAGTGAAACATGCTTCACTTTGCAGAAAAAAAATATTTTCATTATCCCTGAATCAGTATTGTAGTTATAGAGTGTAGAAACGCATGCTTCCTGTTGGTGTAAAAATGAATGACCATTACTTAGAACAAAGAATTCATATCAAACTTTGTGTAAAGCTAAAGACATGCCAGTGAGACACTTGAAATGTTAAAAGAAGCTTATGAGGATGAAGTAATGTCAAGAGCAAGAGTTTCTGAGTAGCACAAAAGGTTTAAGGAAGGTAGGGATGGTGTTCATGATGATGCACAGAGTGGATGCCGAATCACCCACAAGACCAATGAAAATGTTGAAAAGATTAGAGATTTGGTTCATTCAAACAGGTGATTAACTGTAAGAATGATGGCTGAAAAGTTATCTTTAGATGAAGAGACAGAATTATTTTGAAGGAGAATTTGAATATGAGAAAATTTTCTGGGAAGATTGCGCCTTGCACAGCTTCATCCTGAACAAACTATCCCCCTTTTCTTACCTAGGCACAATTTATGCTTGGTATATAACAAATAGCCTTTGCAAACAAATCTCTGCAACTATAGTTGTATGCATGTCTGTGTACGTATGTTCTATTAGACCGTAGCCTTTCCAAGAACTGGCAGAGATGGAATAATTCCCCATAATGTCTACATAATATATTGTGTATATTGAATACTCAGTATTAACCTTTTTTTAATGCTTGCACAATTTGCAGATATGACTAGTCCTGTGCATGACTTCTATTGATGGTGCCTTCACTTGAGGTTTGTACTTTTTGATATGTCAAGCCTATTAAATGTAATATAAAAATTTGAGCTTACACACTTACTAATTTAAATTTAAATTGGCATGAAAAGATATTAGCAAGTGAGTCTAAATCTTGCGATAACTAGATATTATATAATTTATTATGAGTAAATGATTCCATTTTTAAAATTATGAGTAAATGATTCCATTTTTATACTGTTTACTGTGTCCAAGGCACTGGGCCATCCTTTGTATCCTAAGGATGACTATATTCCTATATATACATATATATATATATATATACATACATATATATAATCCTTAGCTTTCCTTGCAAGTCTCAGTTTATTCTCAGTTTTACGACTCCTGACATTATTTTGATATGCCATGAGATCCTTTTATATGCATTCTCTTATCTCATGCCTCTACTCATGCTTCATCTTCTAGTCACACTTTTTTTTGTCATCACTTTAATAGTGTTACTTTGTATCTTCAAAATGCACTTCTGGACAGCATCCTATGTCTCATGGGCCGACTTTTAGGAAAAGACATTATGGCAGAAAACTTTTATGCAAACACCTTGAGAAAGATTATCCATGGGTGATCAGATTTAGGGGAAAATGGAATCATATTACAGAAATTTATGATAGTCTGAGTTATGATGGAAAGCTAATTTTTTCACTTTTAATGATATAAATAACTACCATGAAGTTAGATCAATAAAAGATAGATACATACATTTATCTATATTAATATCAATAGGTAAAAGGTAGATAGACAGACAGACAGATAGATAGACAGACAGAAAGAAAGAATAGAGATAGACAGACAGAAAAAAAATCCTAGTTTCACCACTTAATTTCAGTACCAGACCAGCAATGATCATTTGGACCTTCCAAAAGTGGATGTATTGCACACATATCAAATTCAATATAACCTCCAAACCATCTTCACTGCCACACTTCACTATCTGTTTCTGTCAAAATCACCATGATCATCCCAGTCTCTCAAGTTGGTAACTACAGCAGTATCGTAGATTCCTCATCTTTAATCAATTACAGTGGAGGGGCAGGGAGCGTTTACTATGTACAAAGCACTATTCTAAGCAATGAAATGCAAATAGAAAAACAAAACAGTCCCTCTTCCCAAGGAACTCATAATCTAACACATAATAGGAGGCTTTAGCTACAAGGAAAGGAAAGGCTCGGTAGTCCTTACAGCACAAGAGCAAAGATGGTAAGGGGTCTTCTTTAATGTTATTTCCACCGATGAAAGCATATTCATTTCTAACATTGTACCTTCGGCTGTACCAAAGGCTTTCTTTTCATCTGTAGCTATGCCTCCTAAGGAAGCAGGTGTTATAGCTTCTGCTTAAGCAGTTGCCACATCTCATCTCCACAAGGACTATTCTGTGAAGGGCAGCAGTACAAAATGGGCTAGAAGCAGGGATGATGGTTTAGTGGTTCATATAATTTCCAGGGTTCTTAGGCTCAAGGTCTAGGACCATCTCCATCCATGTCTTAGGGGTAGCAGTTTCACTTATCTGACACATGAAGACACTTGCCTTTTTTCAGAGCAATTTTCTGTCTCAGGCTGCCTATAAAATCTGTTGCCAAATCTTCTACCTCCACAAAACTCTTGAATCCAACCCCTTCTCTCTACTCACACAGCTATTACCTTAGTTCAGATCCTCACTACCTTGACCTAGATTACTCCAACAACCTCCTACATGGCTCCCTAACTCAAGTGTCTCACCACTCCAGCACATCCTACACAGGACTGTCAAAGAAATTTTACTTATGCACAAATATGACCATGTGATTCTCTACTCAATAAACTTTAATAGCTTCCTATTACCTCATGGATCAAAAATGTAAACACCTCTATTCAGTTTTGGAAGCACTTCATGAAAGACCCAGCCTTGACAAATCTTTCTAGGCTCATTGGACATTATCAACCTTCTCATATTTGATGATACAACAGAACTGTCTTTGTAGTGGTCATTCCACATACCTTAAACACACTCTCCTCTTATCGATGTCTCAGATTCCTTTCTCTTTCTTTTAGATGCACCCAAAGCACCATCTTCTAAACAAAGTTTTTCCTGATCCCTGTATGCTAGTGCCTCCCACCACAAACAACCTGGTGTGTAACCATTTTGTATACATTTGTATTTATTCCCTTTATGTTTATGCTGTTCAAGCATGTGAAGACTTTCCCCAGCAGAATGGGCAGATGAGAACAATTTGTTCCGGTAGTCATGAAGGTGGCTGGAGCAGGCAGAGTGGTGTGCTTTAAGCTTGGTCAGACAGTGGAAATGCCAAGGTCATCTACTATATCGTAGGCCAGCACCAGTCACTTTGGCTTTTGTCCTGCCACTGAACTTCCATGACTCTGGAAGGAAGAGTGAAGCTGATGAATTTGTGCAAACTCTGCCTCACTTAAATCCACTTTATGTGCAAGCCATCACCTGAGATATCACCGGTCCTCTTTGAAAATGAAGAATAAAAAGCAATAACAACATTATACTTATATACATATTTTGTATCTCCCTTATCTTCCTTGTGAGGAGACTGTGCCATTCAATACTTGTAGACCTAGAGTATAGCACAGCATCCAGTGTATACTAAGTCCATAATAACCATTTGTTTTCTTCAGTATTCTTGGGGGTCTCCTTTAGCAAGCTGTTGACTTGTTTTTCATGATTTTCTTGCATCACTCTCATTTCTCTTCACAGTTTTTCCTCTGCTTCTCTTACTTGCTTCTCAAAATCCTTTTTGAGCTCTTCCATGACCTGGGACCAAATCATATTTTTCTTGGAGGCTTTGGATGTAGGAACTTTGACTTTGTTGTCTTCTTCTGGTCATATGTTTTCATGTTCTTTGTCACCAAAGTAAGATTCTGTGGTCTGAGTTTTTTGCACAGTATGCTCAGAATTCTAGCCAATTACTTGAGTTTTAAACTCTTTGTTAAGGTAGGAGTCTGCTTCCAGTGTGGAGAATGTACTGTCCTAATCTTTGGGGGGTTTTGTGCAGCTGTTTTCAGAGATACTTCTAGGGACCTGTAAATTTTCCATTCTTCCACGGTGGTATGATCAAGGGCAAGATGTTGACTCCTTACCTGGCCTGTGCTCTGCTCTATGAGTGACCACAAGCACTGTTTTTGGCCTTAGAACTGTGAGGAGGATTCTTTCTCCACTGCCACCAAAAGCTCCACCATGCCAGCACTACCCCTTGCCCCAGGATGGCCACCCAAAACTATGACCCACATGCAAGCACAGGTAAACCAAGAGAATCTTGGCTCAGCACCAGCAAAGAGATCCCTGCAATCCCCCTCTGATCAGTCACTAAATTACCCCTCAATCTGTGGGCCAAGCTCCAGAAACAACTGCTGCCCAGGTCTATGCCAGGACTGGGGCTGGGACCAAGCTTCTCTCTCACTGCAGTCACAGAAATATTGAAGAAAACACCTTAGAAAATAGTAGGTCAAATGGAAGAAGTAGTACAAACTTCACTGATGAGAATAATTCCTTAGAAATTAGAATTGAGTGACTACAAGCTAATGACTCAATGAGACATCAAGAAACAATAAAACAAAGCAAAAAGAATGAGAAAAATAGAAGAAAATGTGAAATAACTTATCAGAAAATAACTGACCTAGAAAATAGATTGAGGAGAATTAATTTAAGATTATTGTACTACCTGAAAATCATGATCAAAGAAAGAGCATAGACTTCATATTTCAAGAAAGTACAAAAGTACACTGCCCCAGTACCCTGGAAGCATGAAGTAATACAGAAATTGAAAAAAATCCAAGGATAACCACCTGAGAGAGCCCTAAATGAAGGTTCCCAGAAATATGACAGCCAAATTTCAGACCTTACAGGTCAAAGAGAAAATACTGCAAGCAGCCAGAAAGAAACAATTCAAATATCATGGAGTCACACTCAGAACCACAGAAGACTTAGTAGCTTTCATGTTGAAGGAATGGAAAGCTTGGAATATGATATTACAGAGGGCAAGAGAGCTGAGGTTACAACCAAGAATCACCTACTCAGCAAAACTGAGTAAAATCCTTCAAGGGAAAATGGATAGTGAATGAAATAGAGGATTTTGAAACATTCCTGGTGAAAAGACTATAGCTAAATAGAAAATTTTACTTTCAAACAAGACTCAAGTGATGCATAAAAAAGTAAACATGAAAGAGAAATCATAAGGAACTCAATAAAGTTAAACTGTTTACATTGCTATATGGGAAGATGATACATGAAATTTCTATGAACTTATCATTTTTAGGGAAGTTAGAAGGATTCAACATAGACAGAGGAGGCAGAAATGAATTGATTGTGTTGGGATGATGTAAAAAATGGATAGGAGAGAAAGCAGAATGGCCTGGGAGGAGGAGAAAGGAAGAGGTAGAATGAGGAAAATTATCTCAGTAAAAGAGACACAAAAGGAAGAGCTTTTAAAATGGAGGGGGAAATTGAGGTGGCAGAAAATTCTTGAACCTCACTCTCTTGGTTTAAAGAAGGGAAAAATACACACATCTACACATCCTTAATTGGGTATGGAAATTTATCTTACTCACCTTGGAAGTAGGAGGGGAAGAGAGTAAGAGAAAGGAAATGGAAGTGATAAAAGAGAGGGGGGATAAAGGAAGGCAGTGGTCAGAAGCAAAACAGACTTTAAAGGAGGAACAGGATAAGAAGAGAGAGGATAAACAAAAGAAAATAAGATGGAGAGAAATTCAGTTGCTAATTATAACTGTGAATGTGAACAAGAGGAATTCATTATAAAATGGAAGCAGATAGCAAAATAGATTTTATAAACACAGAATCCAACAATATGTTGTTTAGAAGAAATACACTTGGAAAAAAGAGATATACACAGAGTTAAAATAAGGGGCTGGAGCAGAATCTCTTATGCTTCAGTTGAGGCAAAATAGGCAGGGGTAGTCATTATCATCTCAGACAAAGCAAAAGCAAAAATGTTTGTTGTTCACACTTTAGTGAATCTTTCCCAACATCAAGGTCTTTTCATTATGTGGCCAAAATATTTAAGCTCCAGCCTCAGTATTTGTTGTTCCAATGAATAGTATAAATTAACATATTTATCAGTACAATGAATAGTCTGAGTTTAATTTCTTTAAGTATTAACTGATTTGATCTCCTTGCTGTCCAAAGGACTCTCAAAAGTCTTCTCCAGTACCACAATTCAAAAGTATCAGTTCTGTGGTTCTCAGTTTTCCTTACAATCCAAGTCTCACAGCCATGTATTTCTACTATAAAAACCATAGCTTTATTAACTACATGGATCTTCATGAGCAAGGTGAAGTCTCTGCTTTTTAAGACGCTGTTAAGATTTGCCCTAACTTTCCTTCGAAGGAGCAAACATCTTTTAATTGCATGGCTGAAGTCACTATCTGCAGTGATATTTGAGTCCAAGAATATAAAATCTGACACTGCTTCCATTTCTTCCACTTTTTTTTATTAATTTATTCTGATTTATCAATAATCATTTCCAAATGCTTTTGAGTTTAAAATTTTTCTCCCCTTTCTTCCACACCACCCTCCCCAAAACTGCACACAATCTGGTATAGGCTTTATATTTACATTCCTATTAAACATATTTTCACATTAGTGATGTTGTAAGTAAAAATTAAAACCAATAGGAGGAACCATCAGAAAAAGGAAACAAAACTCAACAGAAGAGAAAAAAATAGCAATTCAACTTCCATAGTTCTTTCTTTGGATGTGGATAGCATTTTCCATCACAAGACCTCTGGAGATGTCTTAGATCCTTGTATTGCCGGGAAGGGTTATGTTTATCAATATTAGTCATCACACAAAATGGCTGTTATTGTGTACAACGTTCTCTTGGTTCTGCTCACTTCACTCAGCATCAGACCATACAAGTCTTTTAAGGTTTTTCTGAAGTCAGCCTGTTCATCATTTCTTATAGCACAATAGTATTCCATCACATTCATATACCACAACTTGCTCAGCCATTCCCCAGTTGATGGGCATCCTCTCAATTTCCAAGTCTTTGCCACCACAAAAAGAGCTGCTATGAATATTTTTGAACATATGGGTCCCTTTCCCATTTGTCCTAGAAGTGCTATTGCTGGGTCAAAGGGGATGCACATTTTTATAGCCCTTTGGGCATAGTTCCAAATTGCTCTCCAAAATGGTTGGATCATTTCACAACTCCACCAACAAGTGCTCCAATTTTGCCACATCTTCCCCTACATTTATTACTTTCCTGTTTTGTCATGTTGGTCAATCTGATAGGTGTGATATGGTGTCTCAAAGTTATTTTGATTTGCTTTCTCTAATCAATAGTGATTTAGAGCATTTTAGAGCATAGATGGCTTTAATTTCTTCATCTGAGAACTGCCTGTTCATATCCTTTGACCATTTACCAATTGGGGAATGACTTCTATTCTTATAAATTTGACTTAATTCTCTATGTATTATAGAAATGAGGCCTTTATCAGAGAGACTGGTTGTAAAGATTCTTTTCCAATTTTCTACCTTCCTTCTAATCTTAATTGCATTGGCTTTGTTTGTGCAAAAACTTTTCAATTTAATGTCATCAAAATTATCCATTTTGCTCTTCATAATGTTCTCTATCTCCTGTTTGGTCATAAATTCTTCTGTTCTCCATAGATTTGACAGGTAAACTATTCCTTGCTCTCCCAGTTTGCTTATAGTATCAGCCTTTATATCTAAATCATGAACCCATTTTGACTTTATTTTGGTATATGGTGTAAGATTTTGGTCTATGTCTAGTTTCTGCCATATTCTTTTTCAGTTTTCCTTGCAGTTTTTTTCAAAGAGTGAGTTCTTATCCCAGAAGCTGGGATCTTTGCATGCATCAAATAATAGATTACTATAGTCATTGACTACTGTGTCTTGCATATTTAACCTATTCCACTGATCCACAACTCTATTTCTGAGCCAGTACCAAGCAGTTTTGATGATTGTTGCTTTACAATACAATTGAAGATCTGGAATGGCTAGGCCACCTTCCCCTGCATTTCTTTTCATTAGTTGCCTTGATATTCTGGACCTTTTGTTCTTCCAAATGAATCTTGTTATTAATTTTTCTAACTCTATAAAATAATTGTTTGTTAGTTTGATTGGTGTGGCACTGCATAAGTAAATTAGCTTAGGTAAAATTGTCATTTTTGTTATATTAGCTCGGACTACACATGAGCAACTAATGTTTTTCCAATTATTTAGATCTGACTTTATTTGCATGAAAAGTGTTTTGTAATTGTGTTCATAGTATTCCTGGGATTGTTTCGGGAGGTGGACTCCTAAATATTTTGTAATGTCTACAGTAAATTTAAATGGAATTTCTCTTTGTATCTCTTGTTCTTGGGCTTTGTTGGTAATATATAAAAATGCGAATGATTTACGTGGGTTTATTTTATAGCCTGCAACTTTGCTAAAGTTGTTTATTATTTCAAGTAGCTTTTTACTTGATTCTCTAGGATTCTCTAAGTATAACATCATGTCATCTGCAAAGAGTGATAGCTTTGTTTCTTCTTTGCCTATTCTAATACCTTCAATGTCTTTTTCTTCTCTTATTGCTGAAGCTAACGTTTCCAGTACGATATTGAATAACAGTGGTGGTAATGGACATCCTTGTTAAACCCCTGATCTTATTGGAAATGCTTCTAGCTTGTCCCCAGTACATATTATGCTTGCTGAAGGTTTTAGACAGATTCTATTTATTATTGTAAGGAAGCCTCCAATTATACCTATGCTTTCTAGTGTTTTTAAAAGGAATGGGTGTTGTGTTCTGTCAAAAGCTTTTTCTGCATCTATTGAGATAATTGTGTGGTTTCTGTTAGTTTTGGTGTTGATATGATGGATTATGCTGATAGTTTTCCTTATATTGAACCAGCCCTGCATTCCTGATATAAATCCTACCTGGTCATAGTGTATTATTCATGTGATAAGTTGCTGTAATCTATTTGCTAATATTTTGTTTAAAATTTTTGCATTTATATTCATTAGAGAAATTGGTCTATAATTTTCTTTCTCTGTTTTGACTCTTCCTGGTTTAGGTATCAGCACCATATTTGTATCATAAAAGAAATTTGGTAAGATTCCTTCTTCACCTATTTTCCCAAATAGTCTATATAGTATTGGAATTAATTGTTCTTTAAATGTTTGATAGAATTCTCATGTAAACCCATCTGACCCTGGAGACTTTTTCCTAGGGAGTTCATCAATGGCTTGTTCAATTTCTTTTTCTGAGATGGGTTATTTAAGTATTTTACTGCCTCTTCTGTTAATCTGGGCAATTTATATTTTTGTAAATATGTATCCATTTCACTAAGATTGTCAAATTTGTTGGCATATAGTTAGGCAAAATAATTCCTAATTGTTGTTTTGGTAGCTTCACCCTTTTCATTCTTGATACTAGTAATTTGGTTTTCTTTTTTTGTTTTTTTAATTAAATTAACCAAAGGTTTATCTATTTTATTGGTTTTTTCATAACACCATATTTTAGTTTTATTTATTAGTTCAATAGTTTTCTTAATTTCAATTTTATTAATTTTTCCTTTGGTTTTCAGTATTTATAATTTGGTGTTTAGTTGAGGATTTTTAATTTGTTCTTTTTTTAGTTTTTTTAATTGTATGCCCAATTCATTGATCTCCTCTTTTTCTATTTTATTTATGTAAGCATTTAGAGATATAAAACTTCCCCTAAGAACTGCTTTTGCTGCATTCCATAAGTTTTGGTATGTTGTCTCATTATTGTCATTCTCTTGAATGAAATTATTGATTGTTTTTATGATTGGTTGTTTGACCCAATCATTTTTTAGGATTAGATTATTTAGTTTCCAATTACTTTTTAGTCTATCTTTCCATGGCCCTTTATTACATATAATTTTTATTGCATCATGATCTGAAAAGGATGCATTTAATATTTCTGCCTTTCTGTACTGGATTGTGAAGTTTTTATGCCCTAGAACATGGTCAATTTTTGTGTATGTGACAGGTACCGCTGAGAAAAAAGTATATTCCTTTCTAATCCCATTCAGTTTTCTCCAGAGGTCTATCATGCCTTACTTTTCTAATTTTCTATTCACCTTCTTAACTTCTTTCTTGTTTATTTTGTGGTTAGATTTATCCAGTTCAGAGAGGGGGAGATTGCAGTCCCCCACTAGTATAGTTTTGCTGTCTATTGCTTCCTGTAACTCCCTGAACTACTCCTCTAAGAATCTGAATGCTATACCATTTGGTGCATATATGTTTAGTAATAATATTACTTCATTTTCTATGGTGCCTTTTACCAGGATATACTTTCCTTCCTTATCTCTTTTGATAAGATCTATTTTTGCTTTTGCTTTGTCTGAGATCAGGATTGCTACACCTGCTTTTTTTACTTCAGCTGAAGCATAATATATTCTGCTCCAGCCTTTTACCTTTACCCTGGATGTGTCACTCTTTTTCAAATGTGTTTCCTGTAAACAACATATTGTAGGATTATGGTTTTTAATCCATTCTGTTATCCACTTCCATTTTATGGGAGAGTTCATCCCATTTACATTCAGTTATGATTACTATCTGTGTCTTTTTCTCCATCCCTTTTCCCCCTGTTGATGCTTTTTTTCTCCTTTCTCCTTTCCCTCCCCTCACTAGTGTTTTGCTTTTGACCACCGTCCACCTTCAGTCACTCCTTCCTTCTATTATCCCTTTCCCGTTTCTTCCCCTTTACCCTTACTGCTTCTTCCCTCCCTTCTATCTCTCTCCCTTTTCTTTCCCCTTTCTTCTCCTACTGACTACAGGGCAAGTTAGATTTCTATACCTAATTGCTTATGTTATTCCCTTTTTGAGCCAAATCAGATGAGAGTAAGGTTCAAACAATGCTTATCCCCCTCCCTTCTTTACCTCTGCTCTAATAGGTTTTTGTGTCTTTTCCTATAATGTAATTTACCCTTGTCTGCATCCTCCCTTCTCAGTACATTTTCTTAGATCAGACTAATCCACTTACTTGGATCCATTTAACCCACTTGATTAGATTTTTTTTTATCATTACATCAAAGTCAACTTATATTCACCCCCTTCATGTGTACTCCTTTAACATGGTATAATGACAATACAGATCTAAAGAGTTGCAAGTGTCATCTTCCCTTGTAGGGATGTAAACAGTTTGCCCTTATTAGCAACATATTGTATCTTTCTGTCCCATTTTCCTTTTTATGTCTCTCTTGAATCTTGTACTTGAAGATTAAATTTTTTGTTCAGTTCTGGTCTTTTTATCAGGAAGGTTTAGAAATCTCCTATTTTGTTGAATATCCATCTCCTCCCCTGAAAAGTCATACTCATTTTTGCTGGGTAGTTGATCCTTGGCTGTAATCCAAGCTCCTTTGCTTTACAGAATATCATGTCCTACGCCCTATGGTCTTTTAATGTAGAAGCTGCATGGTCCTGTGTAATTCTGACTGATATTTAAATTGTTTCTTTCTGGCTGCTTGCAGAATTTTCTCCTTAATCTGGTAATTTTGGAATTTAGCTATTATATTCCTTGGTGTTTTCAATTTGGGATCTCTTTCAGGCAGGAAGCGGTGGATTCTTTCTATAGTTATTTTATATTCTGGTTCTAGGACTTCAGGGCAGTTTTCCTTTATGATTTCCTGAAAGATACTGTCCAGTCTGTTTTTTTCATCATGATTTTCAGGTAGGCCAATAATTTTTAAATTGTCTCTCCTGGATCAATTTTCCAGATCAGTTGTTTTACCCATGAGATATTTTACGTTTTCATATATTTTTTCATTTTTTTTTGTTTCTGTTTGACTGATTCTTGCTCTCTCATAGAGTCATTAGTTTCCATTTGTCCAATTCTAGTTTTTAACATATGGTTTTGTTCTGTTAGATTGTGTAGATTCTTCTCCAATTGGCCAATTATATTTTTAAGGGATTTGTTTTTTTCAGTGTACTTTTTTTCCAGTTGGCCAATTGTGTTTTTTAGGAACTTGTTTTTTTCTGTGTACTTTTTTTTCCAATTGGTCAATTGCATTTTTGAAGGACTCCTCTACCTCTTTCATTTGACTTTTAAAATCCTTCTTGAGCTCTTCTAAGAAGGCTTTTTGGGCTTCAGACCAGTTCATATTCCCTTTTGATGTTGCAGATGTGGGTTTATTGACAATGTCGTCCTCTTCAGAATTTCTGTCTTGATCTTCATTCTTCTCATAATATGAATCTATCATACGTTTCTTTTCCACTCATGGTGTTTCTTTATTCCCTGGCTTTTAAATAGTTTAAGGTCTCCTGCTGGGGAGCAGAGGGCACTGACCCAAGCTTCTTGTGTTGGGAGCCTAGGTCTTGATCATTGGCTTCGTGTGCTGGGGCCTCTTATGTTGATAATTGGAGGCTGTAGGGTTCTGGCAGCTTACCTGGTGTTGGCCTGGAATCAGCAAGGCTGGAACTATTGGAGAACTCTAGGTTGTTTTCTTCAGCTCCTTTCAGATGAATGCTGCAGTGTGCTTAATGGCCTGGGGCCCTTTGTAGTGCTGCTTCCCTTATTTTTGCTGAGGCACTGGGAGACCTGTTTGCTGTAGAATGCCAAGGCACCAGAATCTTGTCCTGGTGTGCTAAAGTGGGTCTTTCCACTAGCTGGCTGGGCAATTCCCATTCTGTACTGCTCCCCTTCCCCCAGGGTATGAGGGGCCTTTCCCATTAATCCCTCTGGCTATCTGGGCTACTGCACTGCTGCACGCCATCCTTCTTCTGGTTCAGCTATTCCAGGGTTTTTTCTGGGGTGATATTTTCTGAGTTTTCAGAGGTTGATAGCGGAGGGTGAGAGCGACTACCTTTTTACCTCACCATCTTGGCTCATGGAAGCAGAAGTCTACTTCCTCTATTTGCCAAGAAGGAATGGGAATGGTCACCATGACATTAGTTTTTTGTTATGAACCTTCAATCTTACTTTTAAACTCTCCTCTTTCACCCTCATTAAAAGGCTTCTTAGTTTTCCCTTTCTGCAAAGTGGTAACATCTGTATATCTGATATTGTTGATATTTCTCCTTGCAAACTCACTTCTGGCTTTTTAGTCATCCAGCCTAGAATTTTGCATGACGTACTCTGTGGATAAGTTAAATAAATAAAGTGACAATATATAGCCTTGTCATATTACTCTCTCAATCTTAAATCAATCAGTTGTTCCATGTTTAGCTCTAAGTGGTGCTTCCTGACTCACATACAAGTTCCTCAGGAGACAAGTGAGAGGATCTGATACTCCTCCAGCAATTTGTTGTGATCCACACAGTCAAGGGATTTAGCATAGTCAATGAAGCAGAAGTAGATGCTTTTCTGAAACTCCTTTGCTTTGTCCAGAAAATTATGTTGATAATTGTAAGGAAAGTGAAATTATTTTCCCATTTTTAAAGTCTCTGAAAATTTTTAAAAGACAAATTTCATTTTAGAATTTAGACCTTCATGTCTCACGGACACAAATAATGTTATCAGAAGGAACCTATAAACCATCATCATGGAGCACATAGGGAAATGGGTGGTGTTTTCCTCATGCAGAAAGGGAAAAAAATTAATTTGGGTAATGAAAAGCTACGTAAGAAGACGATGAAAGAAAATTAGGTTTGGATATCTGGATGTTGGCATAATACAAAGAAATGGTTCCTATCTAGGAAAAAAAGTGACCCTAATAGGAGTTCATTAGAACATATGTATGTGTATGTGTACACATGTACATATATGTATAGTGATTAAAGGGGCTTTAAATTTTTATTTTAAAGAAGGGCAGCTAGGTGGCACAGTGGATAGAGCTCCAGCCTTGGAGTCAGGAGGACCTGAGTTCAAATCCAGCCTCAGACACTTGACACTTAAACTTACTAGCTAGTAAGTGTGACCTTGGGCAATCTCTTAACCCCGATTGCCTCACCAAAAAGCAAAAACAAAAAAAATTAAAGATAATTTCCTATTCACATCCACCAAGATAAATAGTATAAAGTGTAGCTAAAATGAAGGACAGCAGTTGAGAATCCTAGAAGATCACAATACAAGTTCAAAACCAGAAATAAAATCAATGGGCTAAACAGTCCATATAAAATGTCCAAATTTAGATAACAAACTAGAAGAATTAGAGGTCATGATTCAAAAAGCAAACTTGACTTCATATGTATCACTGAATCTTTGTGTCATGAAACCCATGACTGGAATATCACTATCAGTGGGACTATTTTAATTAAAAGTAGCAGGACAGCTTTAAAAAAAATGGAGTGTGGCAAGGTAGGATTATAATTTGAGAAGGTATACTCATGTGAGAAATCCTAGAAACATAAGAACAGGAATGATGAAGTGCACTAAAGTGAAGATCAATGGAGGTACTAACAACAAATGTGTGCAAAATACAGTACAAAAGACCTAAACATGAAGTAAAAAGCAATGATGAATTCAGGAAAATGATCAGAAACCTGGCATAGAGACATAATATGATAGTGATGGGGAGACCAAGTATTAAGACATATGCAAAAACATTCTCTCCCTCACTCCCTTCCTCTCTCTGTCTCTCTCTCAAGTGTTCCATCTGTTTTCAAGTCAGATAATGTTTTCTTCTATTCCATGCAGCCAATTGGTAAATAAACAGTTGACATAAATTGATGAGATGATCTTCAGATACATTATTTTCAAATAAGTAAGTTTCTTTCAGAAAAGTGGTGGCCCCTTGATTTTACCTTTAAATTTAGAACATAATCACAGAAATCCAGAATTGGGAGGAACATGAAAGGCTATTCCGCTAGCCTAACCTGTATCTGAACTTGACATCCATATAAAACAACCACAATTCATGCTCATCCAAACTTTAAGTGAGTATTTTCAGGGAGGCAGAAAAACTTCAGGCAAAAGTAACCCATTCCATGTTTGCAGGTTCTTAATTGTTCAGACACTTTCCTCACATTAGGCCAAGCATTGTCTCTCTGCAATTTTAACCTATTGTTCCTACTTCCACTAGTCTTTTCATTTCACTGAAATGTAGGTTGTTTGGGCTTGTTATATAGGGGGAGTGAAGAGACAAATGAAACCTATATAACTAAGTCATGTGTTCTGATAATACAGATCTATGATTCATTTAATGCGTAGAACTCCCTTTTCAAAGTAAGATTCTTACAAGATGAGCAGTGTGTAACTTGATTACTTTGTGTTGAACTCACATACAGAAAGTACATTATTTATACTGTTAGTTTGTTACCCCAGAGGTTGTAGTTTTATGTTCACATTGATACAGAATAAATAGATATTCAACACCATATTTAAAGATGTTCAGATAAATCCATATATTTAAATATGTTTTCAAAATTACTGTGACCAGGCATGCCTTCAGAGGACATTTTAAGTTAGAAAGAGGTCTTATTATGTTAAGTTCCTTATATTCATATATTCTCATATATGTACAGGTATATAAACATTTAAGTGGTACAGTGCCAGAGTCAAGAAGATCTGAGTTCAAATCCAGTCTCAGAAACTTTCTAGCTATGTGATCTTGGGCGAGTCACTTAACCTCTATTTTGCCTATGGTTTGGTGATCCATCAGAGAAGAAAATGGCAAATCACTCCAGTGTCTTCACCAAGAAAACCCCATCGACAATGGGCCATAGGGTCACAAAGAGGTGGGCACAACTGAATGACTGAACAACAACATATTTGTGTGTATATGTATGATATTATGTGCGATATGTAATTAATTTACATTATATAATTAGATATGAACACATTTATTTTATATAATATTCAACCTTAGAGATAGATTAATAAACACAAAGGGGGTAATTTGCTTTCTTTTTAAAAGTATATGTATTTGGAAGTGTTTTGGGGAAGGGGTGATTCTACACCCTTCCTGAACTGTTTTAATGGCACCTCTTGTCTAGGTTTCCCATTGTAAAAGAATAGTTATCAGAGTGGAGAAAAGAGGCACCTACAAAACCAACCATGGACTCAAACAGTAACCCACTAATAACTGCAACATTCAAAAAACCAAAGTATGTATTTCAGAATGGGGATGATAGATAAACCCTTCTACCTTAATGAGTTAAAACACTAGAAAAACCAAGAAATGGGAAAGCTGGAAGAGATAAGGTAAATGGAAAAGAATTCTCAAGCCAGACAGTAGTTTAAAATAAATAGATAATTAAATCTGTGATACTGCTCTCCCTTGAACCAATACACTGAAATTGGTAACTGAAGTTGTGGGGACCAGTTAATATGGGTTCCTCCACAAGACAAGAATGTGTCCCTCATCTGAAAGTACCCAAAGAGAGTGGGGACAAAAGCAACCATATTCTTAGTCTTCATTGTCAACCTCAGACTCAGTCATTTTGAGACTCCATATATTCTTCAATAAACTTCACTAGGATTTGTTGAGTGTTGCACTGGTTTTGTCCCTTTCTTCTCCTGAGGGGACTGCCTGCCTGTCATGTGGCAATATAAATAATGATTGATCATAAGATACCAGTAACCTCTCTTACACCCAATTGTAAGTCACTGCCTAAAAACACATTAACTTGAATTCATTATGGGCAAGTAGAGGCATCTTTATAATATTCCCATGACAGTCTTTTCTCTTATGGAGCTCATCTTCAAATAGGGGAAGACAATAAATAATAGAATCCATACGCAAGATGGATGGAAAAATGTAGTGGTCCTAAGGTTACAACAATAAGACAAGTGGTAAGACATCTTAATGTTATTTCTATTGACAAAATGACATCTATTTCTGAAATCACACCATTTGACAATGCAGAGAACTTTTTTCTGGATCATCAAAAGCTGTGGCTGCTTTAAAAAAACTGCTGAAGAAATTGCCAGGTATCCCATTGAGAAGGGTAAATCCTTGGACGGCAGCTATAGGGACTTGGCTGGAAACAGAGGTAGTCAAGGGTGATACTATTTCCAGGATGGTTGGACTGAAAGTCCAGAACTGTCTCTATGAAAGTTTGAAGAGAAACACTGATGGATGGGGTTTTGACTTGCCTGGAACATGAAGTCTCCTATTGTTTTCTGTACTTTGCTGCTTCATGTAGGCTGCCTATTTAATCAGTTGTGAACAAGCAACTTTTTGTTGCTTATTTTTTTTTGTCCTCTACAAAATCACTCAGATTTGATACCTTCTCTCCACTGACACAGGTATCACCTTAGTTGAGGCTTTCATCACCTCTAGCCTGGATTATTGAAACAGTCTCCCATCAAGTCTCCCTGATTCAAGGCCCTAAACACCACAGAATATTCTACACACTACTAAAAAAATAATTTTACTTAAGGGAAAATCTTAAGGACCATATTACTGTCCAACTCAGTCAACTCTACTAGCTTCCTATTGCCTCAAGGATAAAATAAAAACTCCTTTATTTAGTCTTTAAAGTACTGTAAGATCTGGCCCCACATCAATATTCCCAGTCTCTTTAAACATTATCCCTCCCCCCACATGCTTTGATCAGTTCAAATGAACTTCTCTCTGTTCCCCAGATACAACACTTCATCATTTTTCTCCATGCCTTTGCACAGAACATACTACATGTCTTAAATGCAATCCTTCCTTACCTCTGTGCCTCAAAGAGTCTCTTCTCTGTCCTTATGGTACAGAACAAACATCTTCTGAATGAAGCCTTTTCTAATCTCCCCCAACCAACATAACATGGATTTAACTACATTTGTATTCATATATATATATATACACACACACACATATGTATATATTCTCTTTATATTTATACTACACAGATTTATACCAGTACTTGGTATTACTATCTTTAAAACACAAGCTTCTTAAGAGTAGAGGTTGCTTCATTCTTCGTACTTGTATACTTACAACTGAGTAGTTCTCCAGGCACATAGTAGGTAAACAATAATTGCTTCCTGAGTAGTTGATTGATTCTCAATATTTCTCTTCCCTTCTAATCTACCTGAATTTTAATGGTCATCTTTGTGGGCTACAGCCAAACCTGTTGCTTCCAGGTTCTCTGGAAACAACAGGAACTTGAAGTTTCTGAAATACCACATTTCCTCTCCCACTCTTATCCAATTTGATGTTATTTCCTTTGCCATTCTTCTATTTCCCCTTTCTCAGGAAAGTCATCACAGTGAAAAATGAGGATTTTCATTATTTCTTTTATTATTTAAACTCTAACTATACAAATGAAACTAGAAAAATAAATTGTTAGATTATTGATTAGAGGAGATGAGAGCAGTTGTATATGGATAATATTTATTCACTGAAGAATTCCTACAGAAGGTTTTAAAAACCAAAACATCAAGAAAATATGCATTCATCAAGGTAGCAGGACAACCCTAGAAATCATCAGTATTTTCATTTGAAACTAACAGCTAACTACCACTCGATCTAGGTTTCAAGGAAATTAGATCAATCTTGAAGATTTCTTCAGGAATTATATCTCTCCGGATTAATTTGTCCACCTAATTGTCTTCTAAAACCACAGCTCATGCTCAGATACCTACAAATGTGGTGGAAAGGAGCTCTGGTTCCCATTCAATCACCCAAGGTAACCATGCAAATCTTATATAAAGTAGCCCTTTTTTGACTGAATTGAAAATAGAACTAGCAAAAGAACTCATAGTAGGTTGTAAACAATAGATACAATTCTCTCATCTCTCTAAAAAGTGGTATTTTTTCTTTGGCCTTATACAGTTCTTAAATTCAAAATAGAGAAGGTGGATACAAGATAGCACAGTAGCAGAAGGAAGTATAGTAAGTTCTACCCCAAAACTCACTCAAACAGAACTAGAGGATGCACTAGATCAAATCTTGATCAGGAAATCCAAGCATTTCATACTAAAAGATAAGAGCTGAACAGAAACCCTAAATTTCAAATACAGGAGTTAATAACAATGTAAAGCCAGAAACACAGATGAAAAAGTATAAAGCACTAAAAAGGATAAATTATCTATACTCTAATATGGGGAGATGATAAATATGTCCCCACTGATCCCTAGAGTCATAGAGGGACTCTAATGAGATAGAGGGCCGGGAGTGTTTCTTTTATGTCTGATCATTTTACAAAGAGGTTGGAAAGAGCAGGGAAGAAAAGAAGGAGGGGCAAGAGAGAGAGAAACAAGGTAAAGATATAATCAAGGTACATAGACATGTAAACAAATAAGAAAATGGTTTGGGAGACCAGCTGCATTTCAACATGAGAGGGAAAGGGAGGAGAGGGAAAAAGAGAGAATGAGATGGGGAGGAGATGGCAAAGCAGGTGGAGGCAGGGGGTAAAAGACAGACAGAGACACAGAGAGAGACAGAGAGACAGAGAGAGACAGAGAAATAGAGAGGGAGGGAGAGGGAGAGGGAGAGGGACAGAGAGAGAGAGAGAGACAGAGAGAGAGAATTAAGTATAGAAGTATAGAAATGCATTTCTCTGAGCAGGGAAATGGGAGGAGAAGAGGAAAGGCAGAATTTAAGAGAAAGCAGATTAAGAGAAAAAGTAGGGATTAGTCTTGAGCAAAACAAACTGTAGCAAAGAATGTACAAAAGCATTTTTAGGATTTTTTTGAGGTGGCAAAAATGGGAATCTGAGGGAGTGCTGATCAATTAAGGAATAACTGAACAAGGTATGGAATACAAAAGTGATGACATCAGGTGGAATCCTTGGAAGTGAAGTGGAGGAGACTCTCCTGCTATCATTACTACTGCCACCACTGCCTATGATGCTATCTGTGCCCCTTTGGCTTTGGACTTCTCACAGTCTCCAGCATATTGAACAGCTATGAAGAAATACACAAAAATAGAGAAAACTGAAGAAGGTACATATGGTGCTATATACAAGGGTCTACATACACTAGACGTCAGATGGTAGCCATGATGAAAATCAGATTACAGAGTAAGGAGGACATTACAAGTAGTACAATTCAAGAAATTTTGCTGTTGAAGGAACTTCACCCTAACATTGCCAGCTTTCAAGATGTACTTATGTGAGATGCTAGACTATACCTCATTTTTTATTCCTTTCCATTTATCTAAAAAAAAAAATTGGATTCTATCCCTCCTAGCCAGCATATGTATTCTTAATTCATTAAAAGTTATGTATACCAAATCTTACAACACACTTTCTTTTTTTTATTTTTTTTGGGGGGGTAATCTGATTTCTATTATTTTTTTTTTTGTTTTTGGGGGTTTTTTTGTTTTTTTATGGTAATTTTTATTTATTTTTTGTTTTCAACATTTACTTCCACAAGATTTTGAGTTCCACATTTTCACCCCATCTCACCCCTCCCACCACCCCAAGATGGCATGCACTCTGAATACCCCGTTCCCTAGTCTGCCTTCCCTTCTATCTCTCCCCCCTCTTCTCTTTTCCCCTTCCCCTTCAATTTTCCTTTAGGGCAGGATGGATTTCTGTACCCCATTTCCTGTATTTCTTATTTCCCAGTTGCATGTGAAAACATTTCTTTTAAACATCTGTTTTTAAAACTTTGGGTTCCAAATTTTCTCCCTTCCTCCCTCCCCACCCACCCTCATTGATAAGGCAAGCAACTAAAAATAGGTTATATATATGCAGTTATGCAAAATAATTCCATAGTAGATATGCTGTGAAAAACTAACTTTATTTCCCTTAATCCTATCCCATCCCCCTGTTTATTCTATTCTTTCTTTTGACCCTGGCCCTCCTCAGAAATACTTGCTTCTGATTACCCCCTTTCCCAATCTGCCTGCCTCTCCATCATTCCCCTACTCCCTGGTCCCCTCCCCCTGCCCATTTTCCTATAGGGTAAGACACATTTCCATACCCAATTGAGTGTGTATGTTATTCCCTCCTTAAGTCAAATTCTATGAGAATAAGATTCACTCATTCCCTCTCACCTTGCCCCGTTTCCCCTCCACTGTAAGAGCCTTTTCTTTTCGGTTTTTTTTTCTGTGAGATAATTTACCCTGTTCTACCTCTCCCTTTCTCCTTCTCCCAGTATAATCTTCTCTCACCCCTTAATTTTATTCTCCAGATATGACCCCTTCATTTTCAACTCACCCTGTGCCCTCTATCTATCTATCTATCTACCTATCTATATCTATATATACGAACATATAATTTTTTCTCCTCCAACTACCCTAATACTGACAAAGGTCTCATGAGTTACAAATATCATCTTTCCACGCAGGAATCTAAACAGTTCAACCATAATAAGTCTCTTATGATTTTTCTCTTTCCTGTTTAACTCTTCCTGTTCCACTTCAGTCTTGTATTTGAAAATCAAATTTTCTATTCAGCTCTGCTCTTTTCATCAGGAATGATTGAAAGTCCTCTACTTCACTGAATAACCACTTTTTTCCCCTGCAGGATTATACTCAGTTTTGCTGGGTGGGTGATTCTTGGGTGTAATCTTATCTCCTTTGCCCTCCGGAATGTTATATTCCATGCCCTGCGGTCCCTTAATGTAGAAGCAGCTAAATCTTGTGTTATCCTGATTGTGTTTCCACAATACTTGAATTGTTTCTCTCTAGCTACTTGTAATATTTTCTCCTTGACCTGGGAACTCTAGAATTTGGCTACAATATTCCTAGGAGTTTTCCTTTGGGGATCTCTTTCAGGCGGTGAATGGTAGATTCTTTCAATTTCTATTTTGCCCTCTGGTTCTAAAATATCAGGGCAGTTTTCCTGGAGAATTTCTTGAAAGATGATGTCTGGGCTCTTTTTTTGATCATAGGTATCACATAGTCCAGTAATTTTTAAATACTCTCTCCTGGATTGATTTTCTAGGTCAATTGTTTTTCCAATGACATATTTCACATTGTTTTCTAATTTTTCATTCTTTTGAATTTGTTTTACAATGCCTTGATTTCTTATAAAGTCACTAGCTTCCAATTGCTCTATTCTAATTTTTAAGGAAGTATTTTCTTCAGCAATCTTTTGGACTTCCTTTTCCATTTGTCCAATTTTGCTTTTTAGGGCTTTCTTCTCTTCTTTGGCTTTTTAGGCCTCTTTTGCCATTTGGGTTAGGCTATTTTTTAAGGTGTTATTTTCTTCAGTATTTTTTGGGGTCTCCTTTAACAAGCTGTTGACTTGTTTTTCATGATTTTCTTGCATTATTTTTAGTTTTTCCTCTATTTCTCTTCCTTGCTTCTCAAAATCCCTTTTGAGCTCTTCCAAGTCCTGGAACTGATTCATATTCTTCTTGGAGGATTTGGATTTAGGAGCTTTGGCTTCATTGTCTTCTTCTGCTTGTATGTTTTGATCTTCTTTGTTACCAAAGTAAGATAATATAGCCTGACTCTTTTTGCACTGCTTACTCATGATCCAGGTCAATTACTAGAGTTTCAAACTCTTTGTTAAGGTAAAAGTCTGTTTCCAATGTGGAGAATGTACTGTCCCGAGCTTTGGGGGTTTGTACAGCTCTTTTCAGAGATACTTCTAGGGATCTGAAAATTTTCAGTTCTTCCAAGGGGGATGATACAGGGCGAGGTGTTTCTCCACCAACACAACAAGCTCCACCATGCTAGCCTTCCTCCTCGCCCCAGGACTGCCCCTCAGAACCGTGACCCAGATCCAAGCACAGGTAAAGCAAGAGATTCCTGCCTTAGGTCTGCTAAAGAGATCCCTGCAACCTCCCTCTGCTCAGCCACTTGATTCCCCCTCAGTCTGTAGGCTGGAAGTTCAGGGACCAGACGCAGCCCCGGGAGTGGCTGCGACCAAGCTCCTTCTCTCACCACGGTCACAGACTTTTCCCACTGACCTTCTAAGTTGTCTTTTGTGTTCCTGGGTTGAGAAGTCTGGAAACTGTCACAGCTTCCAGCGATTCAGTCCTCTGAGGCCTGCTCCAGGGTCACTGTGGCCTGTGCGCCCACACTGAACTGTGCTCCTCTCCCCGCCTGGCGCGATATACCTTTCTGATCAACCATCCAGGATGTCTTTGGCTGGAAATATGTTTCACTCTGTCTTTTTGTGGGTTCTGCTGCTTTAGAATTTGTTTAGAACCATTTTTATAGGTATTTGGAAGAGTTTGGGGGGAGACCTCAAACAAGTCACTGCTTTCCCTCCGCCATCTTGGCTCTGCCCCTGAGACTGGTAATCTTATTTCTCCACACTGTCTTTTATTACTCATGAAGAGTTCCTCACAGATGTTTCAAACCTCAAAATCTGTTAATAAATAATAAATGAGTAATTAAGCTAGCTGACTTT
>NW_020940360.1:353868-378486 GCF_900497805.2 Vombatus ursinus
TCATACGTCTATTTTGCTTTACAGTTTTTTGAAATGGCTTCACTACCCAATATTTGATTACCATAACAATAGTTAGAGATAGTTAGGAAAATTTTATTATCACCACATTATATTTAATAATAAAAAACATTTTCAAGATTTATAATAAGTGATGGCATTCTGATTCAAGCGTTTCATCTCTTCTCAGGTCAGATAATGTTTTCTACTATTCCATGTTGCCAGTTATTAAGTAAACAGTTGATATAAATTGATGAGAGGATCTTCAAATACATTATTTTCAACTAATTTTCTTTCAGAAAAGTGTTAGAGTCTTGATTTAACCTTCAAATTTAGAGCATAAGTACAGAAATCCAGAATACCTCTAGTCTAATTTTACCTGAACTTGACATCCATATTAAACATCCACAATTCATGGTCATCCAAATTTCATGTGAGTATTTTCAGTGAGGGAGAGTAACTTCATGCAAAGGCAATCCATTCCACTTTTGCAGGTTTTTAATTGTTCAGACACTTTTCTCCCATTAAGCTCTCTCTGCAATTTTTACCCATTGCTCCTACTTCCACCAGTCCTTTCACTACACTGATATATAGGTTGTTTGGGCTTGTTATATGGGGAGCATAAAAGAGCAAATGATACACAAATAACTAAGTCAGTCATGTGTTCTAATTATACATTTAATATATAGAATTCATTTAATGTATAGAAATTCATTTAAAGAGTAAGATTCTTACAAGAGCAAAGTGTAACTTGATCCCTTTGCGTTGTCATTGTATAAAGAAAAGACATTCTTTTTGCTACTAATTTGTTACCCCAGAGACAGTAGCTTTGTGTCCACTTTGGAAGAAAGTAACTACATATTCAAGACCATACTTTAAGATGTTTAGCTAAGTCCATATGTTTAATGTGTTTAAAGTTTTGTTGAACATATATCCCTATAGAGGTCATTTAAGTAAGAAAAGGGTTTTTATATTAAATTTTTCATATTCAAGCATACATCTATGTATCCATCTATCTATCTGTATATCTACACACACATACACAGACACATACAATAGGTGGTACTATGGATAGAGTGCAGGGCTTAACATGTGGAAGACCTGAGTTTAAATATAGCCTCAGAAATTTCCTAGCTGTGTGATCTTGGACAAGTCACTTAACATCTCTTTGACTATGGATTGGGATCCACTGGAAAAGCAAGTGGCAAACCACTCAAGTATCGTTGCCAAGAAAACCCCATAAACTGAAGTCCATTGGGTCATGATGAATTGGACATGAATGAATGAGTAAACAACATATGTATAATATTATGTGCAAGATTTTATTAATATACATTATATAATTACATATGAACACACTATATTAAATGATAATCAATATTAAAGATAGATTGATAAATAAAAGATATAATTTGCTTATTTTTTAAATATAGTCATATCAGGGCAGTGAGGTGACATAACACTCAGTAGCTATATGACTCTGGCCAAGTCACTTAACTCCAATTGCCTCAACAAAAAAAAGCATATATATATATATACATACATATACACACACACACATACACACATATATATGTATATGCATATATATTTGGGGGGCGTTTGGAGGGGGAAGGTTTTTGCAACATTCCTGAACTGTTTTAATGGCAGTCCTTATCTAGGCTTCCCATTGGGAAAAAAACATTTTTTTAAAATTTTTTAAAGTTATCAGACTGAAGAAAAGGGGCACCTGCAAAACCAGCCTTGGATTCAAAAACTGGCCCACTAATAACTACAGTATCCAAAATATCAAAGTATGTATTTGAGAATGGAGGCAATAAATAAATCCTTGTCTCTTAATCAGTTAAAACACTAGAAAGACCAGGAGATGGCAAAACTGGAAGAGATTAGATAGATGGGGAAGTATTCTCCAGCCAGACAGTAATTTAAAATAAATAGATCATTAAATCTTAGATATTGCTCTCCCTTCATTGGATATAACAAAATTAGTAACTTAAGTCAGCTGATAGGAGTCAGATGCTATGGGTTCCTCCATAAGCTGAAACTAGAACGCGTACCACACTTGAAAGTGACAAAAGAAACAGGGGTAAAAGTAACTGTATTCTTAGCTCCCATTGTCAATTAGAAATTTAGTCATCTAAATGTATGAGACTCCATATATCCTTCAGTGAACTTCAGTAGGATTTGTTGAGAATTACTTTGGTTTTTTTTTTCACTTTCCTAATGGGGCTACCTGTTTACCACATAGCAATATAAATCATGATTGACCATTAGATATCTCCTTATCCCCATACTCCTCTCTTACCCCAATCATAAATCACTGCCTGAAAACATATGTTAACTTAAATTCATCAAGGGCAGCTAAAGGCTCCTTTATATTATTCCTGTCACAGTCTTTTCTCTCAAGGAACTCATCTTCAAATAAGGGAAGACAATCAATAATAGAATTCATATGCAAGAGAGATGAAAAGACCCAGTGGTCCTTAGATTAGAAAAATGAGATAGGTGGTAAAACATCTTTTTTACTGTTATTTGCATTTATAGAATCATATCCATTTCTGATATATCACATCATTTGACAATGCAGAGGTGGATTACTGATAGCTATGGCTACTGAAAAAACACCTTTAAAAGGAGTTGCCAGGTCTCCCATCCACAATTGTAATTCCCTGGATGGCAGCTGTAGGGACTGGGCTTGAAACAGAGGTGGTCTAGTGTGATACTATTTCCAGGATGGTTGGGCTCAAATTCTAGGACTGTCTCTATTCAAGTTTGAGAGGAAACATTGATTGACAAAGGGGAGGTAGTTTGACTTATCTGGCACATGAAGTCTCCTATCTTTCCCTGTACTTTCCTGCTTCAGATAGACTGTCTGTATAATCAGTTGCAAAAATTTGCACTTTCTTTGATCCCTTCTCTCCATTCACACAAGTATTACCTTAATTCAGGCTTTCATCTCCTCTAGCCTAGATTACTGCAATAGTCTCCTACCAAGCCTCCATGATTCAAGTCTCTCATCACTCCAGAACATTCTGAGCACTACTGACAAAATAATTATACTAAGAGCAAATCTGACCATGTCACTATCCAATTCAATCAATTCCACTAGCATCCTATAGCCTCAAGTATCAAATACAAACTCCTTTATTCAACTTTTAAAGCATTTTAAGAACTGGCCTCACACCAATCTTTCCTCTTTAAACATTACCCCTTATCCCACACACTTTCATCAGCTGAATTGACCTTCAATCTGTTCCCCAGATCCGTGCCTTTACACTGAACATACTACACATCTTAAATGCAATCCTTCCTTACCTCTGTGCCTCAAAGACTCTCTTTGTCTTTATGGTACAGAACAAGCAACATCTTCTGAAGCCTTTTCTAATCTCCCTCATCTGCTGGTGCACTCTATCACAATATATCATACATTTAATGACCATTTATAATGTGGTATCCCCATCTTTAGAACACAAGCTTCTTGAGAGTAGGGGTTGCCTCATTCCTTGCACTTGTATCCTTACAACTGAGTAGTTCCCCTTGAACATAGCAGGTATACAGTAAATGTTTCCTGAGTAACTGCTTGATTCTCATCATTTCTCTTGCCTTCTAATCTACCTGAATTTAAATGGTCGTCTTTGTGGGCTATAGCCAAACCTGTTGCTTCTAGATCCTCTGTGAACAACAGGAGGAACTTGAAGTTTCTGAAATACCAAACTTCCTCTCTTCCGCCTATCCAATGTGGCATTATTTCCTTTGTTGTTCTTCAATTTCACCTTTCTCAGAAAAGACATCACAGGTGAAAAGGAAAGATTCTCATCATCGTCTTTATTATTTAAACACTAGCTACACAAAAAAAGCAAAAAAAAAATAAATTATTGGATTATTGATTAGAGGAGAGGAAAACACTTGTTACAGAAAATGATTAATCATTGAGGAACCCCTAGACAAGGTTTTAAAAACTAAGAAGTTAAAATAATATACACCTCCATCAATGTAGCAGAACAAAAATATAACTCTAGAAATCATCTGTGTTTTCATTTGAAACTAACAGGCTTGAAGGAAATAAGATCAAACTTAAAGATTTCTTCAAGAATTATATCTCTTTGGGACAGTGAATAGAGCACCAGCCCTGGAGCCAGGAGGACCTGAATTCAAATCCAGCCTAAGACACCTAACACTTAGTACCTATGGGACTCGGGGCAAGTCACTTAACACCAATTACCTCACCAAAAATAATAATAATTATTATCTCTTTGAATTAATTCTCCCACATAAATATCTTCCAAAACCACAGTTCATGCTCAAATATCTACAAATGTAGTTGTAAAGAGTCATGGTTTCCATGCATTCACTCAAGGTGAATTTTCAGTTCAATTTTCATTGAACCGAAAATAGGACAAGCAAAAGAACTCACAGTAGGTCACAGATAGATACAGTTCGCTCCCCTCCCTAATGAGCAATAATTTTTCTTTTGCCTTATACAGTTCAGAGATTCAAAATAGGAAAGGTGGATACAAGATAGCACTGCAGCAGGAAGAAGTACAGTGAGTTCTACCCCAAAACTCACTCAGACAGAACGAGTAGATGCACAAGATCAAATCTTGATCAGGAAGTCCAAGCATTTCATACTAAAAGAAAAGAGCTCAATAGATATCTTAAATTTCAAATACAGGAGTTAGTAACAATGTTAAACTAGAAACACAAATGAAAAAGTATGAAGCACTAAAAAGGATAAATTACCTACACTCTAATATGAGGAGATGATAAATATGTCCCCACTGGTCCCTATTATCTGAACCAGTGGTCATAGAGTGTCTCTAATGAAGGTCATAGAGGGCCTGGAGTGTTTCTTCTATGTCTGATCATTTTAAAAGAAGGTGGAAAGAGCAGGGAAGAAAAGGAGGATGAGCAGGAGAGAAACAAAGTAAAATTATTATCAAGGTACAATGACATGTAGACAAGTAAGCAAATGGATTGGGAGAACAACTGTATTTCAACATGAGAGGGAAATGGAGAAGGAGAGAGGGAGGAGATGGGAAAGCAGGAGGAGGCAGGGGGGAAACAGAGAGGGAGAGAGATACAGAGACAGAGAATTAAGTACAGAAATGCATTTCTCTGACCAGGGAAACGAGAGTAGAAGAGGAAAGGCAGAATTTAGGAGAAAGCAGAAAAGCCTTTATACAATTTTTTGAGGTGGCAAAAAAATGGGAATATGAGAGAGTGTTGATCAATTGAGAAACAACTGAACAAGGTATGGAATACAAAAGGGATGACATCAGGTGAAACCATTGGAACTGAAGTGGAGGAGACTCTCCTGCTGTCATTGCTACTGCCACCAGTGCCTATGCTGCCATCTGTGCCCCTTTGGTTTTGGACTTCTCAGAGTTGCCAGCGTATTGAATAGCTATGGAGGAATATCCAAAAATAGAGAAAACTGAAGAAGGTACTTATGGTGCTATATACAAGGGTCCACATATACTAGAGGTCAGATGGTAGACACGATGAAAATCATCTTACAGAGTGAGGAGGACTTACAAGAGGTGCAATTCAAGAAATTTTGCTGTTGAAGGAACTTCACCCTAACATTGCCAGCTTTCAAGATCTGAGATGCTAGACTATACCTCATTTTTATTCCTTTCCATGCATCTAAAAAAATAATTGGATTCTATCCCTCCTAGTAAACATATGGATTCTTCACTCATCAAAAGTTACATATACCAAATCTTGTAACACACTGTATTTTGTTACTCATGAAGAGTTCCTCACAGACATTTGAAACCTCAAAATCTCTTAATAAATAATAAGTGAGTAATTAAGCTAGCTGACTTTGGACTTACATGGGCATTTGTGGGTGTGATCCGCAACTTGACAAATCAGTAAGTGACTGAAGAAAAGAGAAATATAGAGTTGATTTGGTTAACAATAGGGTATCAATTGCAAAGGGAAAGAATTTAAGACAAAGCAGATGGTCAGGGAAAGTACTGAGGGGTGCATGGACTAAAGGTACTGGTGAAGACAAAGAAGAAATTAAAGAAGAATAAGCTATGGTAAAATGTGGACATTCAAGTTTTTTTTTTAAGTAGAGGAATTTATTTGAAAGTATGGCTTTTGAAATCAATATTTGGGAATTCAAACTATCTTTGTGTTGGGGAAAAGAGATAATTCCTCATGTCAAATTTGTCTTGCACATCTCAGTTTCTGTGTATTTGTGCACATCATGTCTATAACATTGTCTCCCAGGGTACTTCTGCCTGTCTGTTAAAATACTACCTACCTATCCTCGAAGAACTACCTTACCACCTCCATAAATTAGAAAGTTCTCCCTGATAATATCAGTCAGAAGTTCACTCTCACACATTTCTCTGAGCAGTTTGTTCTCATCTCATCCATTTATTCCTTGGTATTTTGAATTGTAATTATTTGCATGTTTTTCTTATAACTCCTGAAAGGCTTAAAAACCATTGAAGTTTGCAACAAAAGATGATTCATGATTTTTAAACATCTAGATTTAGGATAGAGGCTTGCACAAAGGAAACAATTGATAAAAATTATTGAAAAGACATACTGAGTCATAACTTTGTCGCATGTCTAAATGTACAGATACATTTCTATATGGCCTTATACTTGGTTTGAAGACAAGCTTTGTGATGTAAGTCATAAGTTTATGAGAGTAGATGCGTATTTTAATTCAGTCAATTTGAATCAGAATGAGAAGAGAGCAGTTATTTCCTACACTATCTTCTGCAGATAGAGAGGGTAAAACAAATTCAACAAAAATGGGCATGCCCTAAGAGTTAGGCTTCAAGTTAAGAATGGATTTGTATTTCAAGATGGTTGGCGGCAGAGTCTTTGGTCAACAAAGAGCACACAATGAAATGGGCCAAGTTGGTCTCAAAATGTTGCCATTGCCCTCTTTTCTGTGACAATTCTAGGCTACTGAACTACTGATAATATCAAAATGACAGTCTTAGACGAGATATCCATCCTGAGCACTGGACAGCATTCAAAATTGCTTGAGAATCTGTAACACTATTTGTCTTAAAGAATGGAAGACAATCATTTGTTCATAAAGAGCAAATTCAGGTTTCCCTCAGCACAGGAACCTGGAAGAACTTTCAAGTCAACCTTGACATCAGATACTTGGGTTAACATCCTGATTCTTAGTATTTCTGTGAATACGGCAAAGTCAAATAATTTCTCTGAGCCTTAGTATCCTTTTGTGTCAAAAGGTAATATTACTACTTGAGTTATCTACCTCACAGTGTTCTTATAAAAAATAGTTTTATACAATTCTTTAGAATCACACATTTAAAGAAATCTCTTTTATTATCATCATCTTTTCATCACCTTTTCAGGGTGATGATCTTCTTCATAGATTTGCAGTTACACTGGAATGTAGAAGAGAATTTGGAAATCACCTGGTTCAGTGGTCACTGGTTTTTCATGTGATTTGGGGCCCTTCTGGTGAAATCTATGGGAACTTTATTCAATAATATCTTTAAATTCATAAAATAAAACAAATAGATGTTGAAGGAAACAAACTCTATGGAAATAAACTTATGAACATATTTAAAAAATTGTTGGACCTCATAGACCAATCCCCTCATCCCAGGTCTTAGTTCTAATTCTCTCATTAACAAATAAGAAAATTGAGGTAGACAAAAGAATTGTGCTTTGCCCAAGGTGAGTCACTGAACTGAAATTAAGGTCTTTTAACATCCAACACAGTGAGTGTTCATCTCATCATTTGACAGCTGTTTTTTTTTTTTAGCTTTGCAGACAGTGAAGAGAACTCTCATAATATGGCCAACCTCACTATGATGACAGAATTCCTCTCATGGGCTTTTCCAATATCTGGGAGCTGCAGGTCTTACAGGCCACATTGTTCTTACCGATATCCCTAGTGACTCTGATAGATAACGTACCATCTGATACATAACGGTAATCTCTATACACTTCTGTCCAAAGATCCTGTCCTTTTTAGATATCTGCTTTCTTTCTGTCACTATCCCCAAAATGGTTGCAAATTCCCTGAAACACAGCTTCTCTATCTCTTAAATAAAATACTAGCGAAGAGATTACAGTAATATATCACAGTAATATGTTCCAGTAATAAGGGCAAGTCACTTAACCCCATTACCTTGCCAAAAAGATAAAAAATGTTATCCTAAGTTTACTGGGATGTTTATGGTGTTATCAAGATCAGTCACAGCATCTAGGTGTCATAGAGTCCTCAAATGGACTCCATTTCCCAAGGGCCATGCTAACAAGCTGGCTATAGGACCCAGGATTTGAGATCAGGGACTGGAGAGCCCTTAACACTGAATAACTATAGAAAACCTCAGGAGAACTGCAGTTCTATCATCCTCAGAGAATCCTAGCAAATTTAGAGAGCTTGAATCTCAGAAGGAAAATAAAATGATGTAAGAATATAGCAAATATATCAACCTGAGAGAAATAACTAAATACTAAGAAATGTGATTCCCTCAAAACACTTTAAAAGCTATAGTTGAGGTATAAAAGTGGCAAGCATAGCTAGGAAGGCATCACTGCATCCCACCTTAATGCACTTACTGTGACTGAGAATATAATTGGATCCTACCAGGCCCAGAAATCAGAAGAAAGGAAATGAAAAGTTTTTGTCAACTGCACGTCAGCACTGGGCATATGAATATTCAACACTTTTGAAAGCTCAGTCCATCTCTACATAAGCCTATAGGTGCCTGAATGGAGAACAAATAGTCTTATTTCAAGCAATGGATTGAAGAAATGAATGGAATAAGAGGTATACTTTTCCACCTTTTTTGTTATCAAAATGTAGATGCATCAGTGACTTTGTGTCCAAGAGTAGAAAAAACTGTGACAAAACAAATCTTAAATGTCCAGAAATATTAAAAACTATGTTAGCAAAGGGAGAGAGGTTGTTACAACTGCCATCTATGATTTTAAGCAGGTTCTCAGGTATGAAAATCAAGCCAAGTGTGCCAAAAATTAAAAAGAATGTGAAGATTGCTTCAGGTAAGCTCCTCCATCTTTATATTCTTTACTAAGTTTTGGTGTGCAGGTCCTTCATGTTGCTCCCTTGGTACCCACTGAGCATCCAAGTTAGTCTCCCCTTCCTGCAAATTCTCATTCGATGCACTCAGGACTAGCCTTCTTTGTGGTGTAGCCAGTTCCAAAATCACATAAGCTTTCTCTATAATTTTCAAGCAAAACACTCTTTCTAGTACCTGATCTCAACTAAGTGTTAAAAGAAAAGAGAGCACATCCAACAAAACTGTCTCTTTAATGGTGAAATTCAGGAAGCAAAAAACAGAAAAGCTGAGCATTTCAGGCAATCTTAGGCCATAAACTGGGGGTACAATGATCTTTCCAATAATTCTTATGGCTTATAGACTAAGTCATCACTGAAAGACTAACCACAAAATAATCAATTAGCAAGCATTTACTAAGGTCCTAAAGTAGGCCAATCACTATGCTAGGGGCTAGGGATTCAAAGATAGAACGAAAAATACTCCTTAATTTCAGCCTTTTGAACAGGCAGGACAAAAGCGCAGAGATGGTAGATGGAATGCTGAATATGAGGAAAGAAGGTTCTCAGTGGATGGAGCACTGTGCTGGGAATCAGGAAGAATCATCTTTGTGAGTTCAAATACAATCTCAGATACTTACGATCTCTGTGGACCTGGGCAAGTCACTTACCCCTTTTTGCTTCAGTTCTTCATCTGTCAAATGAGCTGGAGATGTAAATGTTAAACCACTCCAGTATTTTTGCCAAGAAAACCCCAAATGGGGTCATGCAGAGTCAAATATTATTGAAACGACTGAACAACATGAAGAACGGCAAGAACGTTATGTTAGCTAGACACTAGATTGGATTAAGGGAGAGAAGATATATGTGCACTATGGCTGGAAATAAGGGTTGGGTCCTCTTTCAGGAAGCAATTAAAAATCAAAAATGAGAGTTTCTATTTGATTCTATGAGAATTAGTGAGCCCTCTGAGGTTTAATGAGTAAGGGAGTGACATGCTCAATTTTGTGTTTTAGGAAAGCCATTTTGGCAGAAATGTGATCAATGGATTAAAGAGGGGAGAGACTTTGGACAGCAACACCAATTAGAAGACACTGTACTATTCTAGAGAGTAAGTGACAAGGGTCAGAAGTAGAGTGGTGGCTGAGTAAATGAACTTAAAAGGACAAATGTAGGAGAAACTGTGGTGATAGAAAGAACTCTCTGTGAAAACTGATTAAACGTGGGGACAAAGATAAGAGTGACATGAAAAGGATAGCAGTGAAGCTATGAATCTGGTGACTGCAAGGATGATAATACTCTTAAAGAAGTAAGAAAGTTGAGAACCAGGGGGTCTGTGGAAAACGGGGAAAATAATGGGTGGGTTTGGGATATGCTGAGTTGGAGATACCTAAAGGACATCCACTTTGGAATTTCCATTACATGACACAATTCTAAAGCTTAAGAGATAAAGACTAGGGCAGGAAATTTAGAAATGGGACTCTTCATCATAATGGGAATATGAAAAAACCCATGTGAAACAATACAGTCACTGAGAGAACATGAAAGGAAAGAATAGTAGAAAGCCTAAATCAGAAGCTTGACATAAACACAGCTAGAGGGCATGATGGGACAGTGATATTGCAGCAAGAGAAATTAAGAATTAGTTGTCACATATTAGGAAAACCAAGAGAGAGCACAGTAACAAAAATCCAGAGAGGAAACACTATAAAAGGACGAGGGGGTGCTCAAGAGTGTCAAATACTACAGAGAAATCAAGAAGAATGAGTTTTCAGAAAAATCTATCAGATATACACATTAATAAATTATTGTTGACCTTGAAAATGATAATTTCAGTTGATTTATGATGTTACAAGTCAGATTATATGGGGTTTATAAGAATGAAAGAAGATACAGTGGATATAAGAAATAAGGAGAGCATTTTTCTAAGACATTTACTGCGTATAGAAATATTATAGAGGCTATTTAGGTGTTTTAAAGGATAAGGGAAATTTTAGGTCCCAAAAAAGGAATGAGCAGTTAGGGAAAGACTGAATTTTAAGGTAGAGAAGAAGCTGATAATAGAGGAAAAACCTTAAAAATGGGATGGAATCAAGGATATATACATAGAGGATTTTACTCTTGTCAGGAGCAGGGCTACTTTAAATCTTCAAGAGAGACTAGAGTAAAGCAAAAGAGAATAGGGTAGAATGTCAATTAGTTGTGAATTGAAAAGAAGGGGGAAATAACTCTCGACCATAATGGTCTCTGTTTCCTAAATGAAGTATGATATGAAGTCTTAACTTATGCAAATGTTTGGGAGGGAAGGGATGAGAGATATAAGGATAGAATATAAGTTTGGAAGCAACCAAGGTAAGGAATGGGACATGAGAAATCAACATGAAAGAAACAAAAGGACTACTTGACTGAAATGAAGACCAGTTGCAATTATATGGCATTAATTGGTAGTGAATCCAGTCAGTAGAGTTTTGTGACTTTGCCCAGCTCTATCCAGCAGTACATAAGTAAAATTATATGAGCTGGGTGAATAAAGTAACCAAAGGTTAGGGTTTAGCAAATTGTAATCTTCAATAAGACAAAACAGCAGGTGATTCAAGAGGAGAGATGAATATCCAGTTAAACTGGCTAATTACAGGGACACAATTAGGATGGGAAGAAAGTAAAATCAAATTCAGTGCAATTGCCAAGCAAAGTATTGAGTGGTACCAAAACTGAAGGTCCCAATAAAAATAAAGGATAGGCTTAAGAAGAATAATGCATAGAAAGACATAGGAATTTTAGTAAAAGTACAAGAACTTTGATTGATATTATACTCTTCAAACCAATATTTGAATTCCAAAAGATCTTTCTGTGAAGAAAATAGACATTCCCCCTTCCTTGCCTTGCCCGTCACTGCTTTTGTGTTTGTACTTATAACATACATGGAATATCTCCCTTTGCAGCCTCTATATTTATATCTTTTGAAATCCTACCCAAATTCTAAAAACTTCCCTACCAATTCCATTAAGCATGAAGCTGTCCCTTGATCTTGACAGTCAGAAATAAGCTGTCTCACATCTCTCTGAGCTCTTTGTTCTCCTCCCATGCATTTTATCCCATTCTACTTTGAATTACACTCATTTACATGAATTACAGGTTTCCTTGATAGACGGGAAACATCCTGGGACCTAAAGATGATTCATATTTTTTAAACTATGCAAGGGCTAACTAGTTTTCTAGTTTAAACTAACAAGGGCTTGTACAGAGCAAGCCTTTGATAAATGTTTTGTCAAATGTTATGGGTGATCCATCCATTTAATTCCTTTGCCTCATGCCAAATGCAAATGTCTACATATATATGGCTTTATAGGCATAAATAATGGGTCTAAGAGGTATAGCTTGGGAAATAATTTATGAGTAATTAAGGATTTGTTTGAGTTCCAGGAGTGTTTCAACAAGGGCAAAGTAAATCAAAATCTAAAGTGGTGTTTGGGGGTGGAGGGAGCAGTTTTTCCACATGCTATATGCTTCAAACCAGAAGAGATCCAACACAGAAGACAACGCTTCAGGAGTTACTTTTCTATTTGAGGATAGATTTACATTTTAACATGTCTGGTCTGGGTTGGCAATAGCCAACAGAGAGCTTGAAATTGAAAAGGCCATGAGGAAGTCTAATCTCTGATACCACATTCATCTGCATGACATGTCTAGTCTATTGGGCTGATTACAGTGTCAAAATGTTTTAGATTATGAACCAGTTTAGGCCAGGGCAGTGGACATCATTTAAATTTATTATATAGCTGATATAACTTTCAGTCTTAAAGGATGGGAAGACAATCATTTGTTTATGAACAACATATTAAGGTATGCCTCAGCAATGGAACCTAGAGGAGCATTCAAGACAGCCTGAAAAGCTGGAAACCTGGATTAACATCTTGGTTTTGAAACTCCTTCAATAATGACTGAAAATTCACTTAACTTTTCTGACCTCCAGCTCCTTGTGTATGAATTGGTAATAACACTACTAGAATTGCCTACATAAAAGGAGGTCTTACACTGAAAGTATTTCATGATAATGAAAATCAACCACATACAGACATACAGCTATAATTAGCAACTTTTTTAAGGTAAGGATATTGTTCAGAGATTCCTAGATAATCTGAGATGTAGAAGAGCCTTAAAAATCATCTACTTCAGAGGTTCTTAGCCCATTTTTGCTTCATGGATACCTTTGCAATCTGATAAAGACCATGGACAAATTTGTGAGAATCATTTCTCGCAAAGGCATTAAAATTAAAATGGAAGATTAAAATGGAAACCAACTACAAGGAAATACATTTATAAAAAATATTTTAGGTCCAAGAATTTCAGTTTTAAATGCTCTGAACTAGATCCATCAATTCATTTTAAAAATAGGAAAATTAAGGCAAAAAAACTATTATTTGACCAAAGTCACACAGTGAACATGAACCAAAGTTACCTGAGATGTTCTTCTCATCATTTTGTATCTGTTTCTTTTCTCCATGCAGGCAGTAGAGAAGATCATCTGCCCCTAGAACATGGCCAATCTCACTGTGGTGACAGAATTCCTCCTCATGGGCTTTTCCAACATCTGGGAGCTACAGGTCTTACATGCAATCATCTTCTTGCTGATCTACCTAGTGGCTCTAATGGGTAATATACTTATTTTCACCCTCATCTCTCTTGATGCGAAACTCCATACGCCTATGTACTTCTTCCTAAAGAATCTCTCCTTTTTAGACCTCTGCTTTATTTCCACCACAGTCCCCTAATCAATTGCTAACTCTCTAAGTCACAGCTGCTACATCACTTTTTGGGGGTGTGTGTCACAACTCTTTTTAATGGTGTTATTTGTAGCATCAGAGCTTTACCTCCTCACAGTGATGTCCTATGACCGCTATGTGGCCATTTGTCAGCCCCTGCACTATGAACTCATCATGAGCAGAGGGGCTTGTGTGAAGATGGCAGCTGCTTCCTGGCTCAGTGGGGGTTTCTTTGGGGCCCTGTACTCAACTAGTGTATTCACTTTGCCCTTCTGTGGCTCCAAGGAGATCCACCAGTTCTTCTGTGATGTCCCTCCCTTGCTCAGGATCTCCTGCTCTGAAACACACCTTGCAGTTGATGTCCCTGTGGCTTTTGGGATTGGTACAGGGGTTTTCTGCTCTATTTACATCACAATCTCTTACAGTCACATCTTCTCAACTGTCCTGAAGATTCCAACCAAAGAGGGTAGGTCAAAAGCCTTCTCCACTTGCCTGCCCCACCTCATTGTTCTCATGGTCTTTATAACCACAGTTTTCATTGCTTATCTACAGCCACCCCAGGAATCTGACTCACTTCTAGATCTGTTGTTGCCCATGTTCTATACAGTGCTGCCCCCAACCATGAACCCATTCATCTATAGTCTGAGGAACAAGGACATAAAGACTGCTTTGATGAAACTCATAGCCTGGGAATTAATACCAAAGGGATTAACACCAAAATGTTTTCCATGATAATATAAATGTGTACATATATTTACACATATATAAACACACATTTACATACATACAGGTATGCATATATTTGTTTCATGTTTATACATATTTATGTTTATATATATATATTATACATATTGATATATCACTTCAATATGTGTTTACTGACTTAAATTCCTTGCTACCATGTCCATGTCAAGCTTACCAATTTTAAAATGTTGACTCCCAGATTGTCTGGAGAATCATAACAATATGCTTTTAAAAGTATGTTCAGCAACTCTGGTCCTGAAATCAAAAGGCCATTAGTTTTCTGAAAAAGGGTACTTATTTGAAAATAATGTATTTGAAGTTCCTCTGATCAATTTATGTCAACTGTTTTATTAACACATATCTGCATAGAATGATAGACAATATTATCTGACTTGAAAACAGATGAAACATTTGACTCAGGGTGCCACAACGTACAGTGAAGCACCAAAAGGTCTTCATACGTCTATTTTGCTTTACAGTTTTTTGAAATCACTTCACTATCCAACATTTGATTACCATAATAATAGTTAGAGATAGTTGGGAAAAATAATATTATCACCACTTTATATTTAATAATAAACATTTTCAAGATTTACAGTAAATGATGGCATTCTGATTCAAGCGTTTCATCCATTCTCAAGTCAGATACTGTTTTCTACTATTCCATGTTGTCAGTTGTTAAGTAAACAGTTGATATAAATTGATGAGAGGATCTTCAAATACGTTACTTTCAACTAATTTTCTTTCAGAAAAGTGTTAGACTCTTGATTTAATCTTCAAATTTAGAACATAAGTACAGAAATCCAGAATTGGGAAGGACATCAAAAGTCATTCCTCTAGCTAACCTCTACCTGAACTTGACATCCATATAAAACATCCAGAATTCATGGACATCCAAATTTCATGTGAGTAATGTCAGTGATGTAGAGTAACTTCACACAAAGGCAATCCATTCCACTTTTGCAGGTTTTTAACTGTTCAGACACTTTTCTCCCATTAGGCTGAACATTGCTCTCCCTGCAATTTTTACCCATTGCTCCTATTTCCACCAGTCCTTTTACTACACTGATATGTAGGTTGTTTGGGCTTGTTATATTGGGAACATAAAAGAGCAAAAGATGCATAAATAACTAAGTCAGTCATGTGTTCTAATCATACATTTAATATATAGAATACATTTAATGTATAGATACATTTAATGTATAGAATTTCATTTAAAGAGTAAGACTCTTACAAGAGCAAAGTGTAACTTGATTTCTTTGTGATGTCATTGTATACAGAAAAGACATTCTTTTTGCTATTAATTTGTTATATCGAGGACTGTAGCTTTATGTCCACTTTGGAAGAAAGCAAACACATATTCAAGACCAAACTTTAAGATGTTTAGCTAAGTCCATATATTTAATATATAAAGTTTCATTGAACATATATCCCTATAGAGGTCACTTAATTTTTCACATTCAAGAATACATCTATGTATCCATCAATCTATCTATCTACACACACACACACACACACACACACACACACACACACATACAATAGGTGGTATTATGGATAGAGTGCAGGGCTTAACATCAGGAAGACCTGAGTTTAAATCTAGCCTCAGAAATTCCCTAGCTGTGTGATCTTGGACAAGTCACTTAACGTCTCTTTGCCTATGGATTGGTGATCCACTGGAAAAGCAAGTGGTAAACCATTCCAGCGTCTTTGCCAAGAAAACCCCATAAACTGAAGTTCATTGGGGTCATGAAGAATTGGACATGACTGAATGAGTAAATAACATATATTTGATATTATGTGCAATATTTTATTAATTTACATTATATAATTATGAAGACACTATAGTATGTGATAATCAATAATCGAGATAGATTGATTAACAAAAGATATAATATGCTTATTTTTTAAATATAGTCATATCAGGGTAGCTATGTGACATACCACTCACTATCTGTATGACTCCAGGCAAGTCACTTAACCCCAACTTCCTCACCAAAAAAAAAATTTTTATATATATATACATATATACACACATATATATATATACACATATATATATATATTTGGGGGGTTGGAGGGGATGGTTTTTGCACCATTCTTGAACTGTATTAATGGCAATCCTTGTCTAGGCTTCCCATTGCTACAAAATTTTTTTTTCAGTTAAAAAAAAGTTATCAGATTGAAGAAAAGGGGCACCTGCAAAACCAGCCGTGGATGGTCTGGACCACTAAAAACTACAATATCCAAAATATCAGAGTATGTATTTGAGAATGGAGGCAATAGATAAACCCTTGTCTCTTAATCAGTCAAAACACTAGAAAGACCAAGAGATGGGAAAGCTGAAAGAGATGAGGTAGATGGGAAAGTATTCTCCAGTTAGACAGTAATTTAAAATCAGTAGACAATTAAATCTTAGATATTGCTCTCCCTTAAAGGGATACAACAAAATTAATAACTTAAGTCAGCTGATAGGAGTCAGATGCTATGGGTTCCTCCATAAGCTGAAACTAGAATGCCTTCCACACTTTGGTTTTTTTTCTTTCACTTTCCTAATGGGGCTACCTGGTTGCCATATACCAGTATAAATAATGATTGATCATTAGATATCAGTAACCTCTCTTACTCCCAATCATAAATAACTCCCTGAAAACATATGCTAACTTGAATTCATCAAGGGCAGCTAGAGGCTCCTTTATATTATTCCTGTCATAGTCTTTTTTCTCAAGGAACTCATCTTCAAATAAGGGAAAACAATCAATAATAGAATTCATATGCAAGAGATGAAAAGACCTAGTGGGCCTTAGATTAGAAAAATAAGACAGGTGGTGGTAAAACATCTTTTTTACTGTTATTTCCATTTATACAACCATATCCATTTCTGATATCAAATCAATTGACAATGCAGAAGTGGAAAACTGATAGCTATGGCTACTGAAAAAACACCTTTAAAAGGAGTTGCAGGGTCTCCCATCCACAATTGTAATTCCCTGGATGGCAGCTGTAGGGACTGGGCTTGAAACAGAGGTGGTCTAGTGTGATACTATTTCCAGGATAGTTGGGCTCAAATTTTAGGATTGTCTCTATCCAAGTTTGAGAGGAAAAATTGATTGATAAATCAGTGGTAGTTTGACTTGCCTGGCACATAAACTCTCCTATCTTTCCCTGTACTTTCCTGCTTCAGATAGGCTGTCTGTATAATCAGTTGCAAAAACTTCCCATTTGTTTGATCCATTCTCTCCATTCACACAAGTATCACCTTAATTCAGGCTTTCATCACCTCTAGCCTAGATTATGCAATATTCTCCTACTGAGCCCACCTGATTCAAGTCTCTCATCACTCCAGAACATTCTGAGCACTACTGACAAAATAATCATACTAAGAGCAAATCTGACCTGTCACTGTCCAACTCAATCAATTCTATGAGCATCCTATAGCCTCAAGTATAAAATATAAACTCCTTTATTTAGCTTCTAAAGCACTTTAAGAACTGGCCTCACACCAATCTTTCCTCTTTAAACATTACTCCTTATCCCACATACTTTGATCAGTTGAATTGATCTTCACTCTGTTCCCCAGATCCATGCCTTTACACTGAACATACTACACATCTTAAATGCAATCCTTCCTTACCTCTGTGTCTCAAAGACTCTCTTTTTGTTTATGGTACAGAACAAGCAACATCTTCTGAAGCCTTTTCTAATCTCCCTCAACTGCTGGTGCACTCTATCACAATATACCATGTATTTACTGACCATTTGTAATTTGGTATCACTATCTTTAGAGCACAAGATTCTTGAGAGTAGTGGTTGCCCTATTCCTTGCACTTGTATCCTTACAACTGGAGTAGTTCCCCTTGAACATAGTAGGTATACAATAAATGTTTCCTGAGTAACTGATTGATTCTCATCATTTCTCTTGCCTTCTAATCTCCCTGAAATTTAATGGTCTTCTTTGTGGGCTATAGCCAAACCTGTTGCTTCTAGATCCTCTATGAACAACAGGAGGAACTTGAAGTTTCTGAAATACCAAGCTTCCTCTCTTCCTCCTATCCAATGTGGCATTTTTTCCTTTATTGCTCTTCATCTTTCTCAGAAAAGCCATCAGAGGCGAAAAGAAAAGATGCTCACCATCATTTTAATTAAACACTAGCTACACAAAAAAAAGCAAAGAAAATAAATTACTGGATTATTGATTAGAGGAGAGGAAAACACGCTTTATTGATAATGATTACTCATTGAGGAACCCCTAGATAAGCTTTTAAAATCTAAGAAGTTGAAATAATACACACCTTCATCAATGTGGGAGAACAAAAATTTAAATCTAAAAATCATCTGTATTTTCATTTGAAACTAACAGGCTTAAGGGAAATAAGATCAATCTTAAAGATTTTTTCAAGAATTGTATCTCTTTGGGGCAGCTAGGTGGCACAGTAGATAGAGCACCAGCCCTGGAGCCAGGAGGACCTCAGTGCAAATCTCCCTTCTGACATATAACACTTAGTAGCTATGGAACTCTGGGCAAGTCAATTAACCACAATTGCTTTACCAAAAATTATTATTATTTTTATTATTATTACTATTATTATTATTATATCTCTTTGAATTAATTTTCCTGCATATTTATCTTCTGAAACCAGAGTTCATGCTCAGATAGCTACAAATGTAGTTGAAAAGACCTATAGTTTCCATCCATTCACTCAAGGTAACCATACATATCTGATATAAGGAAGCCTTTTTTGCATTGAACTGAAAACAGAACAAGCAAAAGAACTCACAGTAGGTCACAGATAGATACAATTCGCTCCCCTCCCTAACGAGTGGTATTTTTTCTTTGGCCTTATACAGTTGTTAGACTCAAAATAGGAAAGGTGGATACAAGATAGCACAGCAGCAGGAAGAAGTGCAATGAGTTCTACCCCAAAACTCACTCAAACGGAAATAGAAGATACACTAAATGCAATCTGGATCAGGAAGTCCAAGCATTTCATACTAAAAGACAAGAGCTGAATAGAAACCCTAAATTTCAAAAACAGGAGTTCATAACAATGTAAAACTGGAAACACAAAAGAAAAAATATAAAGCACTAAAAAGGATAAATTACCTATACTCTAATATGGGAGATGATAAATATGTCCCCACTGATCCCTATTATCTGAACCAGTGGTCATACAGGGACTTGAATGAGACAGAGGGCATGGAGTGTTTCTTCTATGTCTGATCATTTAAAAAGAGAATGGAAAGAGCAGGGAAAAAAAAGGAGGATGAGCAGGAGAGAGAGAAAGAAAGTAAAATTATAATCAAGGTACATAGACGTGTAATGAAATAAGAAAATGGATTGGGAGAACAATTATATTTCAACATGAGAGGGAAATGGAGAAGGAGAGGGAGAAAGAGAGAGAGGAAAAGGAGAGAGGGAGGAGATGGGAAAGCAGGAGGAGGCGGGAAGGGAAAGACAGGAGGAAGAGAGAGAGAAAGACAGACAGAATTAAGTAGAGAAATGCATTTCTCTGAGCAGGGAAATGGGAGGAGAAGAGGAAAGGCAGAATTTAAGAGAAAGCAGATTGAGAGAGAAAGTAGGGATTAGTCCTGAGCAAAACAAACTGTAGCAAAGAATGTACAAAAGCATTTATAGAATTTTGTGAGGTGGCAAAAAATGGGAATCTGAGGGAGTGCTGATCAATTAAGGAATAACTGAACAAGGTATGGAATACAAAAGGGATGACATCAGGTGGAATCCTTGGAACTGAGGTGGAGGAGACTCTCTTGCTATCATTGATACTGCCAACACTGCCTATGCTGCCATCTGTGCCCCTTTGGCTTTGGATTTCTCAGAATCGCCAGTATATTGAATAGTTATGGAGGAATGTACAAAAATATAGAAAACTGAAGAAGGTACTTATGATGCTTTCTACAAGGGTCCACATCAACTAGAGGTCAGATGTTAGCCATGATGAAAATCAGATTACAGAGTGAGGAGGACATTACAAGTAGTGCAATTCAAGAAATTTTGCTGTTGAAGGAACTTCACCCTAACATTGCCAGCTCTCAAGATGTACTTATGTGAGATGCTAGACTATACCTCATTTTTTAATTCCTTTCCATATATCTAAAAAAAAATTGTATTCTATCCCTCCTAGTCAGCATATGGATTCTTCACTCATTAAAAGTTATGTATACCAAATCTTATAACACACTGTCTTTTGTTACTCAGGAAGAGTTCCTTACAGACATTTGTAATCTCAAAATCTGTTAATAAATAAGTAATTAAGCTAGCTGACTTTGGAATTGCATGGGCCTTTGTGGGTGTGTTCCACAATTTCACAATGCAGTAAGTGACTGAAGAAAAGAGAAATATAGAGTTCGTTTGGTTAACTATAGGGTAATATTTGAAAAGGGAAGGAATTTAATTCAAATCAGACGGTCAGGGAAAGTACTGAGGGGTGCATGGACTAAAGATAATGGTGAAGACAAAGGAGAAATTAAAGACGAATAAGCTATGGTAAAATGTGGGCATTCTAGTTTTTTTTAATTTTTTTGAAACTATGGCTCTTGAAATCAATATTTGGGATTTCAAACTATCTTTATGTTGGGGAAAAAAGATAATTTCTCATGTCAAATTTGTCTTGCCCATCTCAGTTTCTGTGTATTTGTGCACATTACATATATAACACTGTCTCCCAGGGTACTTCTGCCTGTCTGTTAAAATACAACCTACCTATCCTCGAAGAACTACCTTAGCACCTCCATAAATTAGAAACTTCTCCCTGATAATATCAGTCAGAAGTTCACCCTCACACATTTCTCTGAACAGATTGTTCTCATCTCATCCATTTATTCCTTGGTACTTTGAATTGTAATTATTTGCATGTTTTTCTTATATCCCCTGAAAGTTTTAAAAACCACTGAAGTTTGCAGCAAGAGATGATTCATTTTTTTAAATATCTAGATTTAGGATAGAGGCTTGCACAAAGCAAACAATTGATAAAAATTATTGAAAAGACATACTGAGTCATAACTTTGTCGCATGTCTAAATGTACAGATACATTTCTATATGGCCTTATACTTGGTTTGAAGACAAGCTTTGTGATACTATTCATAAGTTTATGAGGCTAGATGGGTATTTTAATTCAGTCAATGTGAATCAGAATGGGAAGAGAGAAGTTATTCCCTATACCATCTTCTGCATATAGAGATGGTAAAACAGATTCAGCACAAATGGGCATACCCTAGCGGTTAGGCTTCAAGTTAAGAATGGATTTGTATTTCAAGATGGTTGGTGGCAGAGCCTTTGGTCAACAAAGAGCACAAAATGAAATAGGCCAAGTTGGTCTCAAAATGCTACCATTGCCCTCTTTTCTGTGACAATTCTAGGCTACTGAACTACTGATAGAATAAAAATGACAGTCTTAGACTGGATGTGCATCCTGAGGACTGGATAGTATTTAAAATTGCTTGAGAATCTATAACACTATTTTTCTTAAAGAATGGAAGACAATCATTTGTTCATAAAGAGGAAATTCAAGTTTCCCTCAGCACAGGAACCTGGAAGAACTTTCAAGTCAAACTTGACATCAGATACTTGGGTTAACATCCTGATTCTAAGTATTTCTGTGAATACTGCAAAGTCACATAACTTCTCTGAACCTTAGTATCCTTTTGCGACAAAAGGTAAAATTACAACTTGAGTTATCTTCCACACTGGGTTCTTATAAAAAATAGTTTTATATAATTCTTTAAAATCACAAATTTAAAGAAATCTCTTTTATTATCATCATCTTTTTATCATCTTTTTCAAGGTGATGATGCTATTCTTAGATTTGCAGGTACATTGGAATGTAGAAGAGTATTTGGAAATCATCTACTTTAGTGGTTCTTAGTTTTTCATGTGATTTGGGGGCCTTCTGGTAAAATCTGTGGGAACTTTCTTGAATAATATCTTTAAATTCATAAAATAAAACAAACATTTTGAAGGAAACAAACTCTATGGAAACAAACTTATGAACATATTTAAAAAAACTGATGGACCTCATAGTCCAATCCCCTCATCTCAGGTCCTAGTTCGAATTCTCTCATTAACAAATAAGAAAATTGAGGTAGACAAAAGAATTGTTCTTTGCCCAAGGTGAGTCACTGAACTGAAATTAAGGTCTTCTAACATCCAACACACTGAGTGTTCCTCTCATCATTTGACGGCTTTTATTTTTTAGCTTTTTAGTCAGTGAAGAGAACTCTCATAGTATGGCCAACCTCACTACGATGACAGGATTCCTCTCATGGACTTTTCCAATATCTGGGAGCTGCAGGTCTTACAGGCCACATTGTTCTTACTGATATACCTAGTGCCTCTGATAGATAACATACCATCTGATAGGTAACATGGTTATCTCTATACACTTCTGTCCAAAGATCCTGTCCTTTTTAGATATCTGCTTTCTTTCTGTCACTATCCCCAAAATGGTTGCAAATTCCCTGAAACACAGCTTCTCCATCTCTTAAATAAAATACTAGCAAAGAGATTACAGTAATATATCACCGTAATATATTACAGTAATAAGGGCAAGTCACTTAACCCCTTTGCCTAGCCAAAAAGAAAAAAGAAAATGTGATCTGATGTTTACTGGGATGGTTATGATGTTATCAAGATAACTCATAGTATCTAGGTGTCATAAAGTCCTCAAATGGCCCCCATTTCCCAAGGGCCATGCTAACAAGCTGGCTATAGGACCCAGGATTTGAGATCAGGGACTGGAGAGCCCTTAACACTGAATAACTACAGAAGACCTCAGGAGAACTGTAGTTCTATCATTCTCAGAGAATCCTAGCAAATTTAGAGACCTTGAATCTCAAAAGGAAAATAAAATGATGTAAGAATACAGCAAATATATTAACCTCAGAGAAAGAACTAAATACTAAGATATATGATTCCCTAAAAATACTTTAAAAGCTATAGTTGAAGTAGAAAAGTGGTAAGCATAGCAAGGAAGGCATCACTGCTTCCCACCTTAGTATACTTACTGTGACTGAGAAGTTAGTTGGATCCTACCAGGCCCAGAAATCAGAACAAAGGAAATAAAAAGCTTTTGTCAACTGCACATCAGCACTGGACATATGAATATTCAACACTTTTGAAAACTTAATCCATTTCTACATAAGTCTAAAAGTGCCTGGATGGAGAACAAATAGTCTTATTTCAAGCAATGGATTGAAGAAATGAATGGAATAAGAGGTATACTTTTCCACCTTTTTTGTTATCAAAATGTAAATGCATAAGTGACTTTGTGTCCAAGATTAGAAAAAACTGTGACATATCTTAAACATCCAGAAATATTAAAAACTATGTTAGCAAAGGAAGAGAGGTTGTTACAACTGCCATCTATGATTTTAAGCAGGTTCTCAGGTATGAAAATCAAGCCAAGTGTGCCAAAAATTAAAAGGAATGTGAAGATTGTTTCAGGTAAGCTCCTCCATCTTTATATTCTTTACTAAGTTTTGGTGTGCAGGTCCTTCATGTTGCTCCCTTGGTACCCACTGAGCATCCAAGTTAGTCTCCCCTTCCTGCAAATTCTCATTCAATGTACTCAGGACTAGCTTTCTTTGTGGTGTAGCCAGTTCCAAAATCACATAAGCTTTCTCTATAATTTTCAAGCAAAACACTCTTTCTAGTACCTGATCTCAACTAAGTATTAAAAGAAAAGAGAGCACATCCAACAAAACTGTCTCTTTAATGGTGAAATTCAGGAAGCAAAAAACAGAGAAGCTGAGCATTTCAGGCAATCTTAGGCCATAAACTGGGGGTACAATGATCTTTCCAATAATTCTTATGGCTTATAGACTAAGTCATCACTGAAAGGCTAACCACAAAATAATCAATTAGCAAGCATTTACTAAGGTCCTAAAGTAGGCCAATCACTATGCTAGGGGCTAGGGATTCAAAGATAGAATGAAAAACACTCCTTAAGTTCAGCCTTTTGAACAGGCAGGACAAAAGCACAGAGATGGTAGATGGAATGCTGAATATGAGGAAAGAAGGTGTCTCAGTGGATGGAGCACTGTGCTGGGAATCAGGAAGAATCATCTTT
>NW_020940360.1:393486-462254 GCF_900497805.2 Vombatus ursinus
AAGAGAGAAAGTGGATAAAAGATAACACAGCAGCAGGAAGAAGTACAGTGAGCTCTACCCCAAAACTCACTCAAACAGAACTAGAAGATGCACCAGATCAATCTTGATCAGGAAGTCCAAGCATTTCATACTAAAAGACAAGTGCTGAATAGAAACCCTAAATTTCAAATAAAGGAGTTAATAAGAATGTAAAACTGGAAACACAAATGAAAAAGTATAAAGCAACAAAAAGGAGAAATTACCTATACTCTTATATGGGGAGATGATAAATATGTCCCCATAATCCCTATTATCTGAACCACTGGTCACACAGGGACTTGAATGAGACAGAGGGCATGGAGTGTTTCTTCTATGTCTGATCATTTAAAAAGAGAGTGGAAAGAGCAGGGAAAAAAAAGGAGGATGAGCAGGAGAGAGAGAGAAACAAAGTGAAATTATAATCAAGGTACACAGACATGTAAACAAATAAGAAAATGGACTGGGAGAACAACTGTATTTCAACATGAAAGGGAAATGGAGAAGGAGAGGGAGAAAGAGAGAGAGGAGAGGGAGAAAGAGTGAGAGGAGAAGGAGAAAGAGAGAGGGAGGAGATAGAAAAACAGGAGGAGATGGGGGGAGACAGAGAAAGAGAGAGACAGAATTAAGTATGGAAATGCATTTCTCTGAGCAGAGAAATGGGAGGAGAAGAGGAAAGGCAGAATTTAAGAGAAAGCAGATTAAGAAAGAAAGTAGGGATTAGTCCTGAGCAAAACAAACTGTAGCAATGAATGTACAAAAGCATTTATAGAATTTTGTGAGGTGGCAGAAAAAATGGGAATCTGAGGGAGTCCTGATCAATTAAGGAATAACTGAACAAGGTATGGAATACAAAAGTGATGACACCAGGTGAAATCCTTGGAACTGAAGTGGAGGAGACTCTCCTGTTATCATTGTTACTGCCACCACTGCCTATGCTGCCATCTGTGCCCCTTTGGCTTTGGACCTCTCAGAGTCACCACCATATTGAATAGCTAAAGTTTTAAAAACCACTGAAGTTTGCAGCAAGAGATGATTCATTTTTTTAAATATCTAGATTTAGGATAGAGGCTTGCACAAAGCAAACAATTGATAAAAGCTTATTGAAAAGACATACTGAGTCATATCTTTTTGCCATGTCTAAATGTACAGAAGCATTTCTATATGACCTTAGAGTTGGTTTGAAGACAATCTTTGTGATATTATTCGTAAGTTTATGAGGGTCGATGGGTATTTTAATTCAGGCAATGTAAATCAGAATAGAAAGAGAGCAGTAATTCCCTATACTATCTTCTGCATATAGAGATGGTAAAACAGACTCAACACAAATGGGCATGCTCTAGGAGTTAGGCTTCAAGTTAAGAATGGATTTGTATTTCAAGATGGTTGGTGGCATAGTCTTTGGTCAACAAAGAGCACAAAATGAAATAGGCCAAGTTGGTCTCAAAACGGTACCATTGCCCACTTTTCTGTGACAATTCTAGGCTACTAAACTACTGATAATATCAAAATGACAGTCTTGGACTAGATATCCATACTGGGCACTGGATAGCATTTAAAATAGCTTGAAAATCTATAACACTATTTGTCTTAAAGATTGGAAGACAATCATTTATTCATAAAGAGCAAATTCAGGTTTCCCTCAGCACAGGAACCTGGAAGAACTGTCAAGTCAACCTTGACATCAGATACTTGGGTTAATATCCTGATTCTAAGTGTGTCTGTGAATATTGGCAAGTCACATAACTTCTCTGAACCTTAGTATCCTTTTGTGTCACAAGGTAATGTTACTACTTGAGCTGTCTACCTCACAGGGTTCTTATAAACAGTGGTTTTACATAATCTTTTAAAAATAGACATTTAAAGAAATCTCTTTTATCATCATGATCTTTTTATCATCTTTTTCAAGGTGATGATCCTGTTCATAGATTTGTAGTTTCATTGGAATGTAGAAGAGTATTTGGAAATCATCTAATTCAATGGTTCTTGGTCTTTCATGTGATTTGGGGCCCTTCTGTTGAAATCTATGGGAACTTTCTTGAATAATATCTTTAAATTCATAAAATAAAACAAATAGAGTTTGAAGGAAACAACCTCTATGGAAATAAACTTATGAACATATTTTAAAAATTGATGGACCTCATGGTCCAATCCCCTAGTCTCAGATCCTAGCTATAATTCCCTCATTAACAAATAAGGAAATTGAGGTAGACAAGCACAAAGAATTGTGCTTTGCTCAAGGTGAGTCAATGAACTTAAAATAAGGTCTTCTAACATCCAACACACTGAGTGTTCCTCCCATCATTTCACAGCTGGTTTTTTTTTTTTTTTTTAGCTTTGCAGACACTGAAGAGAACTCTCATAGTATAGTCAGCCTCACTATGATGACAGGATTCCTCTCATGGGATTTTCCAATATCTGGGAGCTGCAGGTCTTACAGGTCACATTGTTCTTACTGATATACCTAGTGCCTCTGATAGATACATACCATCTAATAGATAACATGGTCATCTCCATACACTTCTGTCCAGAGAACCTGTCCTTTTCAGATATCTGCTTTATTTCTGTCACTGTCCCCAAAATGGTTGCAAAATCCCTGAATCACAGCTTCTCCATCTCTTAAATAAAATACCAGCAAAGAGTTTATCGTAATATATCATAAAGATAATATACCATTACCAGGTGGGATTTATACCAGGAATGCAGGGCTGGTTCAACATTTTTAATTTTTTTTCATTTTTTTTATTTTATTTTTAACATGTGTTTTTAAAACTTTGGGTTACAAATTTTCTCCCTTCCTTCCTCCCTTCCCACCCACCCTCACTGAAAAGGCAAGCCTCTCCATACAGGTTATAGATATGTAGTCATGCAAAACACTTCCATAGTAGTCATGCTGTGGTAAACTAACTATATTTCCCTTCATCCTATCCTACCCCCCATTTATTCTATTCTCTCTTTTGACCCTATCCCTCCTCAGAAGTGTTTGCTTCTGATTATCCCCTCCCCCAATCTGCCCTCCCCTCTACCAACCCCCTGATCTCTTGTCCCCTTCCCCCTCATTTTCCTGTAGAGTAAGATAGATTTCCAAGCCAAATCCTATGAGAATAAGATTCACTCATTCCCTCTCACCTTCCCCATTTCACCTCCATTGTAAAAGCCTTTTCTTGTCTGTTTCATGTGAGATAATTTACTCCATTCTACTTCTCCCTTTCTCATTTCCCCAGTATAATCCTCTCTCACCCCTTAATTTTATTTTCCAGATACCATCCCTTCATCTTCAATTCACTCTGCACCCTCTATCTATCTGTCTGTCTATCTATATATACACACATATAATTTTTCCCTCGTACTACCCTAATACTAACAAAGGACTCATGAATTACAAATATCATCTTTCCATGCAGGAATGGAAACAGTTCACCCTTAATAAGTCTCTTATGATTTCTCTTTCCTGTTTACTTCTTCCATGTTTCACTTGAGTCTTGTAGTTGAAAGTCAAATTTGCTATTCAGCTCTGATCTTCTTCTCAGGAATGCTTCAAAGTCCCCTATTACATTGAATGACCTTTTTTTCCCCTGATGGCTTATATTCAGTTTTGCTGGGTAGGTGATTCTTGGTTGTAATCCTATCCCCTTTGCCTTCCAGAATATCATACTCTACGCCCTCTGGTCCCTTAATGTAGAAGCTGCTAAATCTTGTGTTATCCTGATTGTATTTCCACAACACGTGAATTGTTTCTTTCTGGCTGCCTGCAACATTTTTTCCTTGACCTGGGAATTCTGGAATTTGGCTACAATATTCCTAGGAGTTTTCCTTTGGGGATCTCTTTCAGGAGGAGATTGGTGGATTCTTTCAATTTCTATTTGCCCTCTGGTTCTAAAATGTCAGGGCAGTTTTCCTTGATAATTTCATGAAAGTTAATGTCTAGGTCCTTTTTTTGATCACGGTTTTCAGATAGTCCAATAATTTTTAGCTTTCTCTCCTGGATCTTTTTTCCAGGTCAGTTGTTTTTCCAATGAGATATTTCACATTCTCTTCTATTTTTTTATTCTTTTGGATTAGTTTTACAATGCCTTGATTTCTCATATAGTTGCTAGCTTGAAATTGCTCCATTCTAATTTTTAAGGAAGTATTTTCCTCAGTAACCTTTTGGACTTCCATTTCCATTTGACCAATTTTGCTTTTTAGGGCATTCTTCTCCTCATTGGCTTTTTGGAACTCTTTTGCCATTTGGGTTAGGCTATTTTTTAAGGTGTTATTTTTTTCAGTATTTGTGGGGTTGAGAAGGCTGGAAACCACCACAGCTACCTGCGTTTCAGTCCTCTGAGGCCTACTCCAGGTTCACTGTGGCCTGCATGCCCATGCCTAACTGCACTCCTCTCCCAGCCCTGTGCATACCTTTCTGATCAACCATTCAGGTTGTCTTGGGCTGGAAATTTGTTTCACTTTGTCTTTTTGTGGGTTCTGCTGCTTTAGAATTTGTTTAGAGCCATTTTTATTTGGAGGGGTTTGGGGGAGAGCTCAAGCAAGTCACTGCTTTTACTCTGCCATCTTGGCTCCACCCCCTAAATATTTTTAAAAACTCTCAGCAGAATTGAACATAACAATAGTAAAAATAATCAGAATCATATTATTATCTCAATAGGGGAAGAAAAAGCTTTTGATAAAATGCATCATGTATTCCTATTTAAAACATTAGAAAGCACAGGAATTGATGGAACTGTTCTGAAACTCATAAGTACTAAATCTCTCAAACCAAGAGCAAGCGTTACCTGTAACGGGGATAAATTTAAAGACTTCCCAATAAGATCAAGAGTAAAGCAGAGATGTCTAGTATCACCTGTATTATTCAAGATTGAACTAGCAATAAGAAAAGAAAAATAATTTGAAGGAATAAAAATAGGCAATAAGGAAACAGAACTATCACTCTGCATATGATATGATGGTATACTAAGAAACCCTAGAGAATCAACTAAAAAAAATAGTTGAAACAACTAACTGAAACAAAGTTGCAGGATATAAAATAAATCCACATAAATCATTAGCATTTCTATATATTACCAACAAAACCCAATGGTAAAAAATAGAAGGAGAAATTCCATCTAAAATAACTGTAGACAATATAAAATATTTGGGAGTCTAGCAGTAAAACAAACCCAGGGATTAGTTCATAGAACTCAATTATAAAACAATTTTCAAAATAATAAAGGCAGATCTAAGCAACTGGAGAAATATTAATTGCTCATAAGTGGGCAAAGATGAAATAATAAAAATAACAATTCTATCTAATTTATTTTACTTATTCAGTGCCCTACCAAACACACTACCAAAATTTACTTCATAGGGCTAGAAAAAATAGTAACAAAATTAATCTGGAAGAACAAAAGGTAAAAATAATAAGGGAATCAATGGGGAAAAAATGTAAAGGAGGGCAACCTAACAATTCCAGGTTTCAAACTATATTACAAAATGGTAATCATCAAATAATCTAATACTGGTTAAAAAATAGAGTGGTGGATTGGTAGAAGAGATTAGGTATACAATACACAGAAGTTAATGACCATAAAAATCTAGTGACCATAATAATCTAAACCCAAAGATCCAAGCTTTGTGGGTAAGAACTCAGGATCTGACAAAAATTGTTGGGAAACTGAAAAGCAGTTTTGCAGAAACTAGGGATAGACCTATATCTCACACCGTATACTAAGATAAGTTCAAAATGCATAAATGATTGAGACATAGAAGGTGACATCATAAGAAATTTAGGGGAACATGAAAAAATGTACCTGTTAGATTTATCAGTAAAGAAGAGTTTATGATCAAACAGATAGAAAGGATTATTGGAAATAAAGTAGATCATCTTGATGACATAAAATGTAAAGGCTTTTGCATAAACAAAACTAATACAGCCACAATTAGAAAGAAAACAGGAAATTGGAGAAAATATTTACACCAAGTTTCTCTGATAAAGTCTTCATTTCTCAAATATATTGGGAACTGAGTCAAATTTATAAAAACAAGAGATATTCCCCAGTTGATAAGTTTTCAAACAATATGAATAAGCAATTTTCAGAAGAAATCCAAGATAGCAATAGTCACATGAAAAAATGTTCTGAATCACTATTGATTAGAGAAATACAAATTAAAACAACTCTGAGATACCACCTCACACCTATAAGATTGACTAACATGACATTTACTCCAGATTATTAGGAATCTCAATAACAGACAGAGGAGGTAGAAAAAGAGAGGTAGTTATACTTATGCTCAGGAATACTTAAACAGCTAGTCCTCTTACCAATATCAGAGAATTTTGTTTCTTCTTGGGACAGGTGCCTGAAGACACACCAGAAAATAGAGGGAGAAGAAATGGTAGCAGTGTCATATTTTACATTCTTGAGCTCAAAGATCACTACAGACAGTGACTGAAGCCATGAAATTAAAAGACACTTGATCCTTAGAAGGTAAGCTCTGGCAAATTGGGACAGCATACTAAAAAGCAGAGATATGACCTTACCAACAAAGGTCCACATAGTCAAAGCGATGGTTTTTCCAGTAGCAAAGAATGGCTATGAGAGTTGGACTATTTGGAAAGCTGAGTACCACAGAATTGACACTTTCAAATGGTGGTGCCTGAGAAGTCTTTTGAGAGTCTTTTAGACAGCAGGGAGATCAAAACCAGACAATATTGAAAGCAATCAATTCAGGCAGTTCACTAAAAGGTCAAATACTGAAGCTTAAATATTTTGTCCACATAATGAGAAGATAGAACTCATTGAAAAGACCCTGATGTTGGGAAAAATTGAAGGCAAAAGGAAAAGAGAAGTGCAGAGGATGAAATAGTTATCAGGCAAACAATGAAAATTAACTTGGACAGAGTTCAACTCCACAACTGTCCCACATTTCCCAAGGGCCATGCTAACAAGCTGGCTATAGGTTCTAGAATTTGAGATCAGGGACTGGAGAGCCCTTAACACTGAATAACTATAGAAACTCTCAGGAGAAATGTAGTTCTATCATCCTCAGAGAATCCCAGCAAATTTAGAAAGCTTGAATCTCAGAAGGAAAATAAAATGGCATAAGAACATAGCAAATATATCAACCTCAGAGAAACAACTAAATACTAAGAAACGTGATTCTCTAAAAATACTTTAAATGCTATGATTGAAGTAAAAAATGGTAAGCATAGCTAGGAAGGCATCACTGCTTCCCAGCTCAGTATCCTTATTGTGACTGAGAATATAGCTGGATCCTACCAGGCCTAAAAATCAGAAAAAATGAAATGAAAAGTTTTTGTTGACTGCACTTCAGCACTGGGCATATGAATATCCTTCACTTTCAAAACATGGTCCATGTCTACATAAGTCTGTAAGTGCCTGAATGGAGAACAAATAGTCTTATTTCAAGCAATGGATTGAAGAAATGAATGGAATAAGAGGTATACTTTTCCACCTTTTTTGTTATCAAAATATAGATGCATCAGTGACTTTGTGTCCAAGATTAGAAAAAACTGTGCAAAACAAATCTTAAATGTCCACAAATATTAAAAACTATGTCAGCAAAGGGAGAGAGGTTGTTAAAACTTCCATCTATGATTTTAAGCAGGTTCTTGGGTATGAAAATCAAGTCAAGTGTGCCAAAAATTAAAAAGAATGTGAAGATTGTTTTAGGTAAGCTCCTACATCTTCATATTCTTTACTAAGCTTTGTCACACAGGTCCTCCATTTTGCTCCCTTGCTACCCAGTGAGCATTCAATTTAGTCTCCCCTCCTTGCAAATTCTCATTATATGCACTCAGGACTAGCTTTCTTTGTGGTGTAGCCAGTTCCAAAATCAAATAGCCTTTCTCTATAATATGCAAGCAACACATTCTTTCTAGTACCTGATCTCAACTAAGTATTAAAAAAAATAGAGCACATCCAATAAATCTATCTCTTTAATGGTGAAATTCAGGAAGCACAAAACAGAGAAACTGAGCATTTCAGGCAATCTTGGGCCACAAGCTGGGGGTACAATGATTTTCCAATGACGCTTTTGGCTTATAGACTAAGTGATCACTGAAAGGCTAATCACAAAAAATCAATAAGCAAGGATTTACTAAGGTCCTAAAGTAGGTCAATCAGTATGCTAGGGGCTAGGGATTCAAAGATACATGGCAAAACAGTCCTTAACTTCAGCCTTTTGAAGAGGCAGGACAAAAGCACAGAGATGGTAGATGGAATGCTGTATATGAGGAAAGATGGGAGGTTAGGTGTTGCAGTGGATGGAGCACTGTGCTGGGAATCAGGAAGAATCATCTTTGTGAGTTTAAATACAATCTCAGACACTTACTATCTCTGTGGCCCTGGGCAAGTCACTTACTTCAGTTCTTCATCAGTAAAATGAGCTGGAAATGTAAATGGTAAACCCCTCCTGTATTTTTGCCAAGAAAACCCCAAATGGGGTCATGCAGAGTCAAATATGATTGAAATGACTGAACAACAATATGAGGAAAAGCAAGAAGGTTATGTTAGCTAGACACTAGATTGGATTAAGGGAGAGAAGATTAATGTGCACTATGGCTGGAAATAAGGATTGGGTCCTCTTTCAGAAAGCATTCAAAAATCAAAAATAAGAGTTTCAATTTAATTCTATGAGAATTAGTGAGCCCTCTGAGGTTTAATGAATGGGGGAGTGACATGTTCAATTTTGTGTTTCAGGAAAGCCAATTTGGCAGAAATGTGATCAATGTATTAAAGAGGGGAGAGACTTGGGACCGGGACATCAATTAAAAGATACTATTCTAGAGAGTAAGTGACAAGGATCAGAACTAGAGTGGTGGCTGAGAAATGAAGTTGAAGGGACAAATGTGGGAGACATTGTGCTGATAGAAAGAATACTATGTGAAAACTAATTAAATATGGGGACAGAGGTAAGAGTGACATGAAAAGGATAGCAGTGAAGTTATGAATCTGGTGACTGCAAGGATGATAGTACTCTTAAATAAGTAAGAAAGTTGAGAACCAGGGGGTCTGTGGAAAATGGAGAAGATAATGGGTGGGTTTGGGACATGCTGAGTTTGAGATAGCTAAAGGACATCCACTTTGGAATGTCTAATACATGACACAATTCTAAAGCTTAAGAGAGAAAGACTAGGGCAGGAAATATAGCAATGGCACTCATCATCATAATAGGAACATGAAAAAACCCACGTTAAATAATATGGTCACTGAGAAAACGTGAAAGGAAAGAACAGTAGAAAGGCTAAATCAGAAACTTGGCATAAATACAGTTAGAGGGCATGATGGGACAGTGATGTTGCAGCAAGAGAAATTAAGAATTAGTTATCAGATATTAGGAAAACCAAGAGAAAGCAGAGTAACAAAAATCCAAAGAGGAAACACTATAAAAGAACGAGAGAGTGCTCAAGAGTGTCAAATACTACACAGACATCAAGAAGAATGAGTTTTTAGAAAAATCCATCAGATATATACAAAAATAAATTATTGTTGACCTTGAAAATGATAATTTCAGTTAACTCATGAGATCATAACTCAGATTATTTGGGGCTTATAAGAATGAATGAAGATACAGTAGATATAAGAAATAAGGAGAGCAGTTTTCTAAGACTTTTACTGGGTATAGAAATATTACAGAGCCTATTTATGTGTTTTTAAGGATAAGGGAAATGTTAGATCCCAAAGAAGAAATGAGCAGTTAGGGAAAGACTGAATATTAGAGGTAGAGAAGAGGCTGATAATTGAGGAAAAACCTTAAAAAAGGGATGGAATCAAGGGTATATACATAGAGGATTTTATTCTTGCAAGGAGCAGGGCTATTTAAATCTTCATCAGAGATTAGGATAAAGCAGGAGAGAATGGGGTAAAATATCAATTAATTGTGAGTTGACAAGGAGGAGGAAATAGCTCTCGACCATAATGGTCTCTGTTTTCTAAATGAAGTATGATATGAAGTCTTCACTTGTGCAAATATTTGGGAGGAAAGGTCTAAGAGAATATAAGTTTAGAAGCAGCCAAGGTAAAGAATGGGAAATAAAAATCAACATGAAAGGAACAAAAGTACCATCTTGCTGAAATGAGGACCAGTTGCAATTATATGGCATTAATAGGTAGTGAATCCAGTCAGTAGAGTTTTGTGACTTTGCCCAGCTCTATCAAGCAGTAAATGAGCAAAATTGAAAGAGGTGGGTGACTAAAGTATCCATGGATTAGGGCTTGGCAAGTTGTAATCTTCAGTAAGACAAAGCAGCAGGTGATTCAAGAGGAGAAATGAATATCCAGTTAAACTGGCTAATTACAGGGACACAATTAGGATGGGAAGAAAGTAAAATCATATTAAGCAGGATTGCCAAGCAAATTGTGGAATGGTACCAAAACTGGAGGTCCCAATAAAAACAAAGAATAGGATTAAGAAGAATAATTCATGGGAAAACAGGCATTTTAGTTAAAGTACAAGAACTTTGATTGAAATTATACCTCTTGAAATCAATAATTGAATTCCAAAAGGTCTTTATATGAAGAAAATTGACATTCCCTCTTCCTTCCCTTGCTCATCACTGCTTCTCTGTTTGTGCTCATAACATACATGGACTATCTCCCCTTGCAGCCTCGATTTTTATGGCATTTGAAATCCTACCCAAACTCTAAAATCTTCCCTACCAATTCCATTCAGCATGAAGCTGTCCCTTGATCTTGCCAGTCAGAAATAAGATCTCTGTCTCACATCTCTCTGAGTTCTTTGTTCTCCTCCCATGCACTTATCCCATTCTACTTTGAATTATAGTCATTTACATATATTACATGTTCACCTGATAGACTGGAAACATCTTGAGGCCTAAAGATGATTCATATTTTTTAAACTAGGCAGGTTTAGAATAGAGGCTTATACAGAGCAAGCCCTTGATAACTGTTTTGTCAAATCTTATGGTTGATCCATCCATTCAATTCCTTTGCTTCATGCCAAATGCAAATGTCTACTCATATATGGCTTTATAGACATAAATAATGGGTCTAAGAGGTATAGATTGGGAAATAATTTATGAGTAATTAAGGATTTATTTGAGTTCCAGGAGTGTTTTAACTAAGGCAAAGTGAATCAAAATCTAAAGTGGTGTTTGGAGGTGGAGGGAGCAGTTTTTCCACATGCTATATGCTTCAAACCAGAAGAGATCCAACACAGAAGACAATGCTTCAAGAGTTATTTTTCCATTTGAGGATAGATTTGCATTTCAACATGTCTGGTCTGGGTTGGCGGTAGCCAACAGAGAGCTTGAAATTGAAAAGGCCATGAGGAAGTCTAATCTCTGATACCACATTCATCTGCATGATATGTCTAGTCTAGTGGGCTGATTATAGTGTCAAAATGTCTTGGATAGTGAACCAGTCTAGGCCAGGGCAGTGGACATCATTTAAAATTATTTTATAACCTATATAAGTTTCAGTCTTAAAGGATGGGAAGACAATCATTTGTTTATGAACAGTATATTAAGGTATGCCTCAGCAATGGAACATAGAGGAGCTTTCAAGACAGCCTGAAAAGCAGGAAACCAGGATTAACATTTTGGTTGTGAAACGCCTTCAATAATGACTGAAAAGTCTCTTAACTTTTCTAAGCTCCAGCATCTTGTGTATGAATTGGTAATAACACTACTAGAATTGCCTACATAAAAAGAAGTCTTGTAATGAAAGTATTTCATGATAATGAAAATCATCCACTAAGAGGGATACAGCTGTTGTTAGCAACTTTTTCAAGGTAAGGATGTTGTTCAGAGAATTCTAGATAATCTGAGATGTAGAAGAGCCTTAAAAATCATCTACTTCATAGGTTCTAAGCCCTTTTTTGCTTCATGGATCCCTTTGCAATCTAATAAAGACCATGGACAAATTTGTGAGAATCATTTCTCTAAAAGGCATTAGAATATGTAAGATTAAAATGGAAACAAACTACAGGGAAATACATTTATAAAAATATTTAAGTCCATAAATTTCAGTTTTAAATGCTCTGAACTAGGTCCATCAATTCATTTTAAAAATAGGAAATTAAGGCAAAAAGAACTGTCATTTGCCCAAAGTCACACAGTGAACCTGAACCAAAGTTACCTGAGATGTTCTTCTCATCATTTTGTATCTGTTTCTTTTCTCCATGCAGGCAGTAGAGAAAATCATCTGCCCCTAGAACATGGCCAATCTCACTGTGGTGACAGGATTCCTCCTCATGGGCTTTTCCAACATCTGGGAGCTACAGGTCTTACATGCAATCCTCTTCTTACTGATCTACCTAGTGGCTCTAATGGGTAACATACTTATTTTCACCCTCATCTCTCGTGATGGGAAATTCCATACGCCTATGTACTTCTTCCTAAAGAACCTGTCCTTTTTAGACTTTTGCTTTATTTCCACCACAGTCCCCTAATCAATTGCTAACTCTCTAAGTCACAGCTGCTCCTTTTTTGGGGGGGGTGTCTCCCAGCTCTTTTTAAAGGTGTTGTTTTCAGCATCAGAGCTTTTTCTCCTCACAGTGATGTCCTATGACCGCTATGTGGCCATTTATCAGCCCCTTCACTATGAACTCATCATGACTAGAGGGGCTTGTGTGAAGATGGCAGCTGCTTCCTGGCTCAGTGGAGGTTTGTTTGGAGCCCTGTACTCAGCTAGTATAATCACTTTGCCCTTCTGTGGCTCCAAGGAGATCCACCAGTTCTTCTGTGATGTCCCTCCCTTGCTCAGGATCTCCTGCTCTGAAACACACCCTGCAGTTGATGTCCCTGTGGCTTTTGGGGTTGGTATAGGGCTTTTCTGCTCTATTTACATCACAGTCTCTTATAGTCACATCTTCTCAACTGTCCTGAAGATTCCAACCAGAGAGGGTAGGTCGAAAGCCTTCTCCACTTGCCTGCCCCACCTCATTGTTCTCATGGTCTTTATCACCACAGCTGTCATTGCTTATCTACAGTCACCCCAGGAATCTGTCTCACTTCTGGATCTGTTGTTGCCCATGCTCTATACAGCAGTGCCCTCGACCATGAACCCAATCATTTATAGTCTGAGGAACAAGGACATGAAGACTGCTCTGATGAAACTCATAGCCTGGGAATACTTCTCAAAGGGATTAATACCGAAGTCTTTTCCATGATAATATGACTGTGCACATACATTTACATATGCATAAACACACATTTATATAGATACAGGTATGGACATATGTATATATTTCATGTTTATACACATTTATGTTTGTGCATATATATCTTATACATATTGATATATCACTTCAATTTCTGTTTACTGACTTAAATTCCTTGCTACCATGTCCATGTCAAACTCACCAGTTTTAAAATGTTGACTCCGAGATTGTCGGGAGAATCATAACAATATGCTTTTAAAAGTATGTTCATTCTGGTCCTGAAATCAAAAGGCCATTAGTTTTCTGAAAAAAGAGTACTTAATGTATTTGAAGTTCCTCTGATCAATTTATGTCAACTGTTTTCTTAATACATAGCTGCATAGAATGACAGAAAATATTATCTGACTTGAAAACAGATGAAGCATTTTACTCAGGGTGCCACAACTTACATTGAAGCACCAAAAATTCTTCATACGTCTATTTTGCTTTACAGTTTTTTGAAAAGGTTCCACTATCCAATATTTGATCACCATAATAATAGTTAGAGATAGTTAGGAAAAACATTATTATCACCACTTTATATTTAATAATAATAATAAACATTTTCAAGATTTACAGTAAATGATGGCATTCTGATTCAAGCGTTTCATCTATTCTCGGGTCAGATAATGTTTTCTTCTATTCCATATTGTCAGTTGTTAAGTAAACAGTTGATATAAATTGATGAGAGAATCTTCAAATATGTTCTTTTCAACTAATTTTCTTTCAGAAAAGTGTTAGACTCTTGATTTAACCTTCAAATTTAGAACATAAGTACAGAAATCCAGAATTGGGAAGGACATCAAAGGTCATTCCTCTAGTCTAACCTGTACCTCAACTTGCTATCCATATAAAACATCCACAATTCATGGACATGCAAATTGCACGTGAGTATTTTCAGTCAGGGAGTGTAGCGACATGCAAAAGCCACCCATTCCACTTTTGCAGGTTTTTAATTGTTCAGACACTTTTCTCCCATTAGGCTGAACATTGCTCTCTCTGCAATTTTTACCCATTGCTCCTACTTCCACCACTCCTTTTACTACACTGATATATAGGTTGCTTGGGCTTGTTATATTGGGAACATAAAAGAGCAAATGATACACAAATAACTAAGTCAGTCATGAGTTCTAATCATACATTTAATATATAGAGCACATTTATGTATAGATACATTTAATGTATAGAATTTCATTTAAAGAGTAAGACTCTTACAAGAGCAAAGTGTAAATTGATTTGTTTATGTTGTCATTATATACAGAAAAGACATTCTTTTTGCTATTAATTTGTTATGTCAGAGACTGTAGCTTTATGTCCACTTTGGAAGAAAGTAAATACATATTCAAGACCAAACTTTAAGATGTTTAGCTAAGTCCATATATTTAAATATTTAAAGTTTCATTGAACATGTATCCCTATAGATGTCACTTAAGTAAGAAAGGGGTCTTTATATTAATTTTTCATATTCAAGTATACATCTATGTATCCATCCATCTATCTATCTACACACACACACATACATACATACAATAGGTGATACTATGGATAGAGTGCAGGGCTTAACATCAGGATGACCTAAGTTTAAATCTAGCCTCAGAAATTCCCTAGCTGTTTGATCTTGGACAAGTCACTTAATATCTTTTTGCCTGTGGATTGGTGATCCACTGGAGAAGCAAGTGGTAAACCACTCTAGTGTCTTTGCCAAGAAAACCCCATAAACTGAAGTCCATTGGGTCATGAAGAATTGGACATGACTGAATGAGTAAACAACATATATTTGATATTATGTGCAATATTTTATTAATTTACATTATATAATTATGTATGAAGACACTATATTATGTGATAACCAATATTAGAGATAGATTGATAAACAAAAGATATAATTTGCTTATTTTTTTAAATATAGTCATATCAGGGCAGCTAGGTGACATAACACTCACTAGCTGTATGACTCTGGCAAGTCACTTAACCCCAATTGCCACACCAAAAAAAAAATTATATATATATATATCTTTATTTGGGGGAGGGGGGTGGAGGGGATGGTTTTTGCACCATTCCTGAACTGTTTTCATGGCACTCCTTGTCAAGGCTTCCTATTGCTAAAAAAAATTTTTTTTTCAATTAAAAAGAAGTTATCAGAGTGAAGAAAAGGGAAACCCGCAAAACCAGCCATGGATTCAAAGACTGGCACACTAATAACTACAATATCCAAAATATCAAAGTATGTATTTCAGAATGGAGGCAATAGATAAACCCTTGTCTCTTAATCACTTAAAACACTAGAAAGACCAAGAGATGGTAAAACTGGAAGAGATTAGGTAGATGGGAAAGTATTCTCCAGCCAGACAGTAATTTAAAATAAATAGATAATTAAATCTTAGATATTGCTCTCCCTTGAATGGATTCAACAAAATTAGTAACTTCAGTCAGCTGATAGGAATCAGATGCTATGGGTTCCTCCATAAGCTGAAACTAGAATGCGTCCCACACTTGAAAGTGACAAAAGAAAGTGGGGATAAAAGTAACCGTATTCTTAGCCCCCATTGTCGATTTGAAATTTAGTAATCTTAAGACTCCATATATTCTTCAACAAACTTCACCAGGATTTGTTGAGAATTACTTTTGGTTTTCTTTTCTTTCACTTTCCTAATGGGGCTGTTTGCCATATAGCAATATAAATAATGTTTGACCATTAGATATCAGTAATCTCTCTTACTCCCAATAATAAATCACTGCCTGAAAACATATGCTAACTTGAATTCATCGAGGGCAGCTAGAAGCTCCCTTATATTATTCCTGTCACAGTCTTTTCTCTCAAAGAACTCATCTTCAAATAAGGGAAAACAACCAATTACAGAATTCATATGCAAGAGATGAAAAGAACTAGTGGTCCTTAGATTAGAAAAATAAGATAGGTGGTAAAACATCTTTTTTACTGTTATTTCCATTTATAAAACCGTATCTATTTCTGATATCACACCATTTGACAGTACAAAGGATGTTTTTTTCTGGATAATTGGTAGCTATGGCCACTGAAAAAACACATGGAAAAGGAGTTGCCGGGTTTCCCATCCACAACTGTAATTCCCTGGATGGCAGCTGTAGGGACTGGGCTTGAATCAGAGGTGGTCTAGTGTGATACTATTTCTAGGATAGTTGGGCTCAAATTCTAGGACTGCCTCTATCCAAGTTTGACAGTAACAATTGATTGATGCAGCGGTGGTAGTTTGACTTGCCTGGCACATGAAGTCTCCTATCTTTCCCTGTACTTTCCTGCTTCAGATAGACTGTATAATCAGTTGCAAAAATTTCCCCTTTGTTTGATTCCTTCTCTCCATTCACACAGGTATCACCTTAATTCAGGCTTTCATCACCTCTAGCCTAGATTACTGCAATAGTCTCCTACCAAGCCTCCCTGATTCAAGTCTCTCATCACTCCAGAACATTCTGACCACTACTGACAAAATAATTACACTAAGAGCAAATCTGACCTGTCACTGTCCAACTCAATCAATTCTACTAGCATCCTATAGCCTCAAGTATCAAATACAAACTCCTTTATTCAGCTTTTAAAGCACTTTAAGAATTGGCCTCACAGCAATCTTTCCTCTTTAAACATTACTCCTTATCCCACACACTTTGATCAGCTGAATTGACCTTCACTCTGTTCCCCAGATCCATGCCTTTACACCGAACATACTACATGTCTTAAAGGCAATCTTTCCTTACCTCTGTGCCTCAAAGACTCTCTTCTCTTTCTTTATGATACAAAACAAGCAACATTTTCTGAAGCCTTTTCTAATTTCCTTCATCTGCTGGTGCACTCTATCACAATATATCATGTATTTAATGACCATTTGTAATTTGGTATCACCATCTTTAGAATACAAGCTTCTTCGGAGTAGGGGTTGCCTCTTTCCTTGCACTTGTATCCTTACAACTGGAGTAGTTCCCCTTGCACATAGTAGGTATACAATAAATGTTTCCTGAGTAACTGATTGATTCTCATCATTTCTCTTGCCTTCTAATCTACCTGAATTTTAATGGTTGTCTTTGTGGGCTACAGCCAAACCTGTTGCTTCTATATCCTCTTTGAACAATGGGAAGAACTTCAAGTTTCTAAAATATCAAGCTTCCTCTCTTCCTCCTATCCAATGTGGCATTATTTCTTTTGTTGTTCTTCAATTTCATCTTTCTCAGAAAAGCCATCACAGGTGAAAAGGAAATATTCTCATCATCATCTTAATTATAAAACACCAACTACTCAAAAAAGAAGCAAAAAAAAAAAATTACTAGATTATTGATTGGAGGAGAGGAAAACTCGTGTTATAGATAATGATTATTCATTGAGGAACCCCTAGATAAGCTTTTAAAAACTAAGAAGTTAAAATAATATACATCTTCATCAATGTAGGAGAACAAAAATATGACTCTACAAATCATCTGTATTTTCCTTTGAAACTAACAGGCTTAAGGGAAATAAGATCAATATTAAAGATTTCTTCAAGAATTATATCCCTTTGAGGCAGTTAAGTGGCACAATGGATAGAGCACCAGCCCTGGAGCCAGGAGGACCTGAGTTCAAATCTGGCCTCTGACACATAACACTTAGTAGCTATGGGACTCTAAGCAAGTCACTTAACCCCAATTGTCTCACCAAAAAAAATATAATAATAATAATTATACCTCTTTGAATTAATTTTCCCACCTATTTATCTTCCAAAACCACAGTTCATGCTCAGATGTCTACAAATGTAGTTGAAAAGAGCAAGGGTTTCCATGCATTCACTCAAGGTAACCATGCATATCTGATATAAGAAAGCCTTTTTTTCATCGAACTGAAAATAGGGCTAGCAAAAGAACTCACAGTAGGTCACAGATAATAGATACAATTCTCTCACCTCTCTAATGAGTGGTATTTTTTCCTTGGCCTTACAGAGTTGTCTAAATTCACAGTAGGGTAAGTGGATACAAGATGGCAGAGTAGCAGGAAGAAATATAGTGAGTTCCATGCCAAAATTCATCCAAATATAATAGAAAATACACTAGATAAAGCCTTGATCAGGAAATCCAAGAAAAAAAAATCATAATGAGTCTTTTGTCCATTTCAGGTCAGTACAAACAACCAGGTCTATAGACACTGGGGTAGGGGTTTGGCCAAGAGCACTCAGCATAGAGCATTCCAGCATCCAGGGACTTTGTCCAAGAACAATACAAGGTCCCAGACTCATAAGATCGTGACTTTGTGCAAACTACGGGATTAGGCACCAACTAGCAGCTTTGTTGCCTACTTCCTGGTTCTGGGTCACAAATCCAGGTTCACTGAGTACCTCTACCCAAGGCTAAGAATTAGTCACAGGCCCTAGCCGGTGCTCCCTGCAAGGAGGAAGTTGAGAAGCAAGCAGCACAGTGTGACTGGTATCCTAGGGACAGAGCTGGGTTTCAGTTCCAGTTTCTAGCCCAATATGAGGCCTGTAGAGGAATAAGTGGGGTAGGAGCCCCAGGCTAAAGGGAATTCTATAGCTCCGTCACTCTAAGCCAGCAGAACTTTCTGGCTTAATGACAGGAACTGAGGCCAGCAGCAATTTACTACTGCTCAGACAAAAACCATCATCAGGAAATTTCAGAGCTCTAATTAGTGCTCAGGATAATGATCAGACTTTGCCTTGTATCAGAGCACTTTTTGAACACTGAAAGCTCACAGGCCCCAGGCCTGAACCATCACTGAGAGCCTGAAATAACACAACACTCAATATATCCCCAAGAAAACAACAAGAGGATCAGCTCAGACATTCCCTCCAGAAGTACACAGAGCCTAACCCTAACATAAAGCTCAAAGATAGAAAATAGGCTGGAAAAAAAATGAGCAAGTAAGAATCCCTCTAGAAAAAGCTGTTATGGTGACAGGGTTATTCAAGATACAAATCCAGAAGAGGTGATTACTCCAAAATATCAACAAGCGGAGACTCAAGGAAAAACACAGCTTGGGCACATATTTGACTAGAATTCCTTAAACAATTACACAATAATTTAATTTTTAAAAATAATTTTATAAACGGTCAGAGTACCTTGCGGGGGAAAAGATGGGAGTTACGGAAGAAATAATTGGAAAAGGAATTAATAGCTTGGTGGGAAGTACAAAACCTTGCCAAAACAACAAACTCCCTAAAAATTGGAGTGGATACATTTCTACTCAATGACTCCATGAAATAAGAAATGTTAAAACAAAGTCAAAAATCTAAAAGACAAAAAGAAAAACATGTAGAGTATCTAATAGTAAATAACAACTAACCTGGAAAATAGATCAGAGGGGAAAAAAAATTTAAGAATCACTGGACTGTTTGAAAGCCATAACCACAAAAAATAAATAAAATAAAATAAAGAAGGTAATATTTCAAGAAATCATCAAAGAAAAATGCACGAATCTCTTAGAACTAAAGGGCAAAGTAGAAATAGAAAGAATCTGCTATTCCTCACAGAAACTCTAAAATGAAAATTCCCAGGAACATTACAACCAAAATTCAGACTTTTAAGGTCAAAATTATATATATATATATATATTGCAAGCATCCACAATGAAAGAATTCAAGTACAATGTACTCACTGTCAGCATCACACGTCATTTAGCAGCCACAACCATAATGTAATGAACAACTTGGAATTTGATAGTCCAAAAGCAAGACAAGACGATAAAAGGGATGAGAAATGAACTTTTTTTTAAATTGAAGACTTCCAAGCCTTTTTAATTAAAAGACCAGAGCTGAGTAGAAAATACTCTGAATTTCAAATGTAGAAGTTAATAACAATGTAAAAATGGAAACACAAATGAAAAATTATAAAGGACTAAACAAAGATGAATTGCCTATACTCTAATATGGGGAGATGATAAATATGTACCCACTGATCCCTATTATCTGAACCAGTGGTCATAGAGGGACTCTAATGAGACAGAGGGCCTGGGAGTAGTTCCCTTGTGTCTGATCACCTAAAAAGACGGATAGAAAAAGTAGAGAAAAAAAGGATGAAGAACAGGAGACAGAGAGACAAAGCTTAATTAAAATTATAAGCAAGCAGCATAGACATGTAGACAAGAAGATGGGTTGGGGGAGTAGCCGGCATTTCAATCTGAAGGGAATGGGAGGGAGGATAGAAGGGAGTAAGGGAGAGGGAAAGAGAAAGAAAAACAGACAGATTAAAAGAGGAATTAGGGATTAGTCCTGAACAAAACAAACTCTACCAAAGGAAGTATAAAAACACCTATCATACTTTTTGAAGTGACAAAGAATTGAAATCTGAGAGGAGTGCCAATCAATTAGGGAATAACTGAACAAGGTATGGAATACAAAAGTGATGACATCAGTTGGTGTACCTAGAACTGAAGTGGAGGAGACTCTCCCGCTATCACTGCTACTGCCACCACTGCCTCTGCTGCCACCTGTGCTCCTTTGGCCTTGGACTCCTCAGAGTCTCCAGCATAATGAAGGGTTATAGAGAACCATACCAAAATAGAGAAAATTGGGGAAGTCACCTATAGTATATAATTACCTAAATACGAGAATCAACAAAAAACTGTGGGTCAGTGAAGAAAATCAGATTACAGAGTGAGAAGGACATCCAAGTAGTGCAATTCGAGAAATTTTGTTCTTGAAGGAACGTCATCATCATAACATTGCCAGGTTTCAAGATGTACTTATGCAAGATGCAACTAGACTCTACCTCATTTTTTAATTCATTTCCATGTACTTCAAGAAATACTGGGATTCTATTCCTCCTAGCCAGCATATGGATTCTTCACCCATTAAAAGTTATGTATACCAAATCTTACAATGCACTGCCTTTTGTTACTCATGAAGAGTTCCTCACAGAGACTTGAAACCTCAAAATCTATTAATAAATGATAAATGAGTAATTAAGCTAGCTAATTTGTATTTGCATGGGCCTTTCCATACCTATACACATGAGGTGGTAACATTGTGATACAGATCTCTAGATGTATGGCTAGGGTCTGCTAGATATTCTAATCCAATACACATTTGGAGTATAGACAGCTAGGTGGCACAGCAGATAAAGTGCCAGGCCTGAAATCAGGAAGAATCATCTTCCTGAGTTCAAATCTGTCCTCAGTGTCCTTACTAGTGATGTAACACTGAGCAAGTCACTTAATCCTCAGTTTCCTCATCTGTAAAGTGAGCATGGGAAGGAAATGGCAAACAACTCTAGTATCTTTGCCAAGAAAACCCCAAATGGTATCCCAAGTCAGACACAACTGAAATGATTGAAAACAAAAACAATTTTTATTGAAATAGCAACCAACAAGATACTTTTCCATGGTGAAATTGATCAGAATTGATCAGAATCAGAAAGCCTTGAATCTTCAGGGCTTTGTGAACTTCAAATTAAGTATAGCCAGAAGTCAAATTGATGCAGAATTATAAAAATACACTCTCCAAGTGAAAACCAGGAAGCCAGACATCACATATCAAAAACCTGGATGAAAAAGGCATAGATTTGCTCTCTAAAATGTTGGTCAATGATCCTGCAAACAAGTTTCTGGCAAAATGAATCATCCATATATTAATTATCCAAATAATCAGACTGAAAAGTCTAGCTGTCCAACTAAGCATTTCAAGGGGTTTCCTATCAAGAATGAATAGTCCTCTTGTACTATTCAACTCTGCCAATATTTGTCTTTATATTTGTGTTTCCTTTCCTTGTGGTAAAATTGAAGCTGTCCTGTTTTGCTACGGTGCAGCTTAAAAACAGTAAATATCATTATAATGCATAAGGCGCTATGTAAAGCTGGCAAAAACAGTCATCTTGTTTTCTATAAATTTATATAGTTATATAAATATAGAGTTTTCTAAAACTGTAAATTCAGCATTGATGCGCAGGGCATGAGGGAATTGGAGTTAATTTTAAAATGATATTCTCCTAGAGTTTTTGCATGTTTGAGATATTATGTAGGAACACAAATTACACCCAAATTTTGTTATATTACAAAGCATCTTAAAATCTTTTGTTGTGTATTACATGCTTAAATTGAATTTCAATTGCCTATAACAATGTGAAATTTAAAATAATCTCAACATCAAAATGAACCACAATGAAGAGGAAATAGGGATAAAGGATTCCAAATAATATACCCAATTAAAAGTCTAAAATGCACTAATTAAGTTTAGACAATATGTGTATTGGGATACAACGTGCACACATGCACATCTATCTGATGGATTTCTATTTTATAACTCAGAATAATAGAAATGATAGGAACTTGGCAGCAGGCCTCACTGCTTTATAAAACTGAACATGAGGGCATGCTAAAGTATCATAGCTAAATTTTGTAGCGAAAGCAAAGGCTACCATATGGGAAGAACATGTAGCTAATTCACCAACTATGCTGTTGACAGTTTTAACTAAGAAATTATTTAAATGAATTTCCAGACTTTGAGTAGAGGTGTTAATGGGAAGGAGTTGGCTGAGCATATAGTTTAGTGTTGTGAAATTCAAATGTTTACAGAGTATAATCACCATTTCATCATTAGTTGCATTTAACAAAGTACAGTATCTTAACCAAAACAAGTATTTTTGAAAATGAAATGCATATGTAAATAGAATAATGCCAGTAGGATACTGTGTTTATGTTAGTTGTTGTTTAGTCATGTATGTCATTATCTATCTCTTTGTGACCCCATTTGGTGCTTTCTTGGCAAAGATACTGGAGTGGTTTGCCATTTCTTTCTCCAGCTCACTTTACAGATGAAGAAACTGAGGTAAATAGGATTAAGTGACTTGACCAGGGTCATACAGCTATAAGTGTCTGAGGTCAGATTTGAACTCAGGAAGATGAGTCTTCCTGACTTTAGGCCCTGAACTCTATCCACTGTGCCACCTAGCTGCCTTTTGCTGAAGTGAGGGACCAATTAAGATTATAAAACATAAATTTGTAGTGTACCTACTCAGTAGAGTTTTGTAACTTTGTCCAGTACTATTCCAGCAGCACAAGAGTAAGATAAAAGGAGGCAGATAGCAGGAGTAATCTTGGGTTGGATTAGGTGGATGTGATCTGCAATATAAAAGGCAGTAAGTGATTCAAGAAAAGGAAATAATAGAGTTGATTTGGTTAACCACAGGGTATCAATTGGAAAGGGAAGAAAGTTAAATCAAAACAGGGTTGAAAGTTGGGGAAAGTACTGAGAGGCGCAGGGAATAAAGCTCCTGATGAAGACCAAGAAGAAATTGAAGAAGAATAAGCCATGGTAAAATATGGGCATTCTAGTTTTTAAAAATAGAGAAATTTATTTGAAAGCATGGCTCTTAAAACCAATATTTGAGATTTCAAAAGGTCTTTATGTTGAGAAAAAAGACAATTCCTCATCTTGTTGAGGTTTAGAGGTTCAGAGGTGCTGGGACCCCAAAATCACAACACATGGGTTCTGCCCAAAAGAATTCAACCCAAGCCTTCTTTCAGCCAAAGACAAGGATTATCAGAACATCCATCATATTGGGTAGACTCTTAAGGAGTCTGAACATTAAGCTATTGGCTAGATTATAAGAATCTGAGCATCTTAATGGAGACAAGATGGACCTTATATACAGAAAGACTAAGGGAGGGATCTAGGAGTGGCCAAGTAGTCTATGAGGTAATAGAACTCCAGGAACCTGGACCATGTGGCCGAGGGAGAATGAAACCTAGATAGAATTAAGGGTGGAATTAAGGCCTGAGGCCATAGGGAGGTAAGACAATGGAGGGTTAAACTAGGTTAAGGATAACAGAGAATTGGGAGATTGGGTGTAGCCACAATGAAAGGCCAGTTGATGGGATTATAGCCTCAGGAGAACTCTTGGCCATGTGGGAAAGTCCAGGGTTTTTCCTTTTTGGGGTCTAGATCCCATCCTCATCAATCCTACATTTGGGTTGCCCATTTCAGTTTCTGTGTGTTTGCTCATTCCATGTATATAACATTGTCTTCCAGAATAATTTTGTCTATTGAAATACTATGTACATACCCTCTAAGAACTACCTTACCCCATCCCCAAAGCATAAAGCCATCCCCGATAATACCAGTAAGAAGTTCACCCTCACACATTGTTCTCATCTCATGCATTTATTCCTTGATACTTTGAATTGTAATTATTTGCACATAGACACACAGATAGGAAGACAGACAGACAGACAGATAGATAGATAGACAGACAGATAGACAGATAGCTCTCACAAGCAGAACTTGAATGGAGCTCTCTATACTTAACAGTAAGTGGACAAGGAGTTGAGCTCAGAATTGAACAGGAGGAAGCGAGCTAATGAGATTGCCTTTGGTAGATTGCAAAGTCATTTTATTGCTCCAAAGTATCTCTCTGAATAAAGATAGGTCTGCTCGTCTAGCTGTCCCTCCTCTCTCCCCCTCTTATCTCTCTCTGTCTCTGTCTTTCTCTGTCTCTCTTTCTCTCCCACTCACACACTCTCACACACACACACACACACACACACACACACCCCCTTCCTCTCCTTCCTGCTCCTACCATATTCCTCCAACAACTGTGAAAGAGATTCCACAATCATTATGACTCCAATTAGAGAATATCCTATATCCTTTACCCATTAAAGGTATCCTTTACTTCACATAGATATAACCTGGAAATTCTGAAAAACTCAGAGATAAATCCTCTTTATTTCTGGAATTTAGTCTGCATTGGAGAGAGATGCCTTCCTCTGTACACCAACAAAGTCAGACTGTATCCTGAAAGCACATGAAGATTTGTCCTTTTCATCTCTGGAATGTTTGGGGACATGAGTTCATGAAACGTTCAACTACTTTGGTCCTTCTGGATGAGATGTTTATACATTTCTTATGTTTCTAGAACTCATGCTACTGGGTACTCCAGTCACCAAAAAAAAATTTTTTTCTCAGTGATTCACAGGAAATTGTCAAGGTCTGTCTATTTCTGTCATTTCTCTAGGTACTTTGATATTTTTGTTCACCATAGTGTCTGAATATATACTAACTCCCTCAGTTACTCAGTGAGCTATCATGAGTAGAAAAGATTTTAAAAAGGAAAAGAAATTCAGGAAAACCAACATATCAATCATACGTAATAACATAAGCAACATTCTACAACTGTTACACAACTCTGGAAAAAAAAAGTAGAAGCCAATGCTTTTTTTTTTTACAGGTCTTCTATGGTGACAAAGAGTATTCATTATAATTACATAGTACTCAGTTCAATTTTGTTTATTATTTCAATGAATACTGATGTAATTGAATACAGTTTTCCTGGTTCTGCTTTCTTTACTCTGCATCACATCCTAACAGATCATCTCATGCTTCATAGCCATAATTTCTTATAGTGTAGTAATAGTCCATTATACTCATTTACAACATTTTTTAACCATTCCCTAACTGGACACATACATACTCTAGAATTCCTTGCTACCACAGAAAGCACTGCCATAAATATTTTTATGTATATGTGTGACCTTTCTTTCTATCTTTTGCCTCCACAGAATACATGCCTAGACAAGGAACATCTTTGTCAATGGATATAACCAATTTGTTGATTCTACTTCAAGGTCTTTCCCATCTCTCCCATCTCACAAGTAACTACTCTAGTTCAATCCCTTGTCACCTCTCACCTGCAGTACTAAAACATCCTGCTACTTAGTCTTCCTGCATCTAGACTTTTCTTCTCCAATTCATACTCCACAAGGATGCAAAATTGCGTGGAGTCCTTAAAAAAAATCCGACTGTGTTTCTTTCACTTTCTTTCACTCCCAATTATCCACTAAGACTGGCCATGTGGTCCATCCTTCTGTTTCATTAGTAATGAGCTGACTGTGGGCAGAAATTATTGGTGGTTCCCTCCAGGGACGGAAAACCCAGGACTAAGGAAAGTTTCTGTCTTCTGAGTCTACCCAGAGCCAAAGTGAATTGTTTTACCATGCATCCCACATCCAGAATTCCTCTAAAGTTTTATCCTCAGAACTTGATGAGCTATTATTTAAGAAGTGGGAAGAAAACATTCTGTGGGAACTGTATTATTACTCCACTTTATCAGTTCAAGGGAAGAATCAAACCATACATTTTCTAGAACTGTAGATCTAAAATCTAAAATATCATTATGTTTGTATCAATTCTACGTGTGAGGGGTTTCCAAAAGTTAGGAGATAAGCAAATGCATAGTCACTTGGCAGGTGTTTTATACATTAATTATGCATTGTTCTCTACTTCTTATATGCTATTTATTTGCTTAGTAATTCTTTGCTAAAAGTAAATATTAAAGTATCAAAGTATGTATGTCTGCATCTATGAAGAGCCAATTCCACTAAGCCAATGCCTCTTAAATGCAACAAATTTAAAAAATGAGATTCCCAATCAATGGATGGAGGATCAGAGCTAAATTCTAATTGGTTAGGTCTGCAAATTCACACATCTCTTGACACCAAGATAATGTCACCCTGGCAAGAGAAATGGAACTGAATGATAAAAGAGTACTGATTCTCTGAGAGGCGTGTACAGCACAATATTTATCCAGTTCTTCCGCTCATAAAGACACCTGCAAACCACCCAGCTAAACACAGAACGCTCCAGTGGAAGGCTATTAATAACACTGGGCAGTTAAAATATATACATATATTAGTTAGATTTTGATTGTGTTCAGTGGTGCAACACTAGATATTGTCAGGTAAAACAAATCTATTTGCTATAAGGGAGGAAGACAGCTTAGAACATCTGTGAAATCACTTGCATTTACTTCTATCTAACACTTGTTCCTAATTTAGAACAGTTACTAGCTATAATACTTTAAAGTAATAAGGTAATAATAGTATTAATATAGTATATACTATATGTATACTATACACACTATATAGTAATAATATACAGTATACATACTATATATAATATATAGTAATAAGATAATGATAATAATATTGTCTAACAACAACAGAGGGAGCCAGCCAAGTGGGAGTCTCAATCTACATAGTAACAAACACCCAAACAAAGCACCCTCATCACTGACACTCTCAACTGGACAAAACATGGTATTTTCACCTGGGTATGTAACTTAGAAGTAACACTATATCTGTCTATGTCTATATCTCTATATCTATTTATAGCTATATCTATACATGAATATGTACATATATGTATATGTATATGTCTCCTACTCTTTTAGATCATCCTATTAGAAACAGAGTAATTAGAGTGCTAGACTTGGAGTCTGGAAGACCTAAATTTGAACCCTGACTGTATGTAAGGTGGATTTTGTTATTATTTTTTAAATAATAGGTCCCAGGATCCATGGCCATAACAATCTATTAGTAATTTCACATTGTAAATAATTTCTACTGCTACTGCACAGTGAGATATAAGGATGAGATAATAAAACATTTGTGCATAGTTGTGAACAGCACTTGCGTTGTGCTAAACTTGTGAGATTATTGCTGCAAATTGCCTTCTTTGTGTATTCCTCTATAAATGAAAAGAGCACTGGTCAGTAAGTGGGGATTTGGGGAATGTGCTACCTGAATGTTCTGCATGCCTTGACCTTCCTCCATCAAGGCTTGGGAGGAATGTAACAATGTAATAATATGCTTGCCTCAACCATCCCCATTGAGGCACAGGGGGGAATGCACAAGCTGGAACGTTGTGTGTGCCTTGATCAGCCCTCGATCAAGGTTTAGAGGATACATAGGAGTTGTGCTCGCTGGCCCCTGCAGAAAGAGTAATTAGGAGAAGCTGCAGGAGTTGGTGCTCCCATTATCAGCAACCCACTTAAGAAGAACACAATAGAATAAATTATTTAACCCCTCATTATGTCTCCATTCCTGTCCTTCTAATCAAGTAATACTATTATTACCTTATTACTTTAAATGCCCAGATCGAGTGAACCTGCTAGAAGTTGGAGGCTGGAGTTCAAAACCTCCAGTGCCTCCCACCTTACAATAGGCATAGTCAATGGCTTCTGTGTAACATTGACTCAGACAGTTATTATCTGTGTTGTCTTGAACAATTCACTTTTCCTCTCTCAGCCTGTTTCATCATCTATAAAATGGGATAACAATAGCACCCACCTTACAGCACTGTGTAAGGATCAAATGAGACAATGTGTATAAAGTATTTTGGAAACTTTAAGGAACTATGTAAATTTTCACTAGTATTACTTTTACTATTATTGTTATTATTATTAATTATACCTGCATCCAAGTGCCTGCCCCTAAAACAGTGCAGCACCCATGCTCAGGGACATCTTAGGCTCTAAATTCTTCCTACCAATGCTTGAGAAATAGCACACTATCTCTCCCACAATAGTCTAGCTGTGGGCCTTATTTAGGGTTTTACATGTATCTGCTATGACTTTTGGTATCCAAGACCGCAAGATAATGAAGCTGATATATTTATTCATGTGAAATGTGCACTCAGAACAAGGATCAAGTCGGGTAGCTATCAGACTTGATGCTTTCCCTTCCCAGAAAGATCACCTTTCTGAGTGGCAGTGACATTAGACTCTATTTTGTTTTAAAAATGACTTTGAGTGACCATCATTTTGACTATTACAAATACACAAATTAAAAATAAAGGACATATGAAGAAAGATGTTACCTACATCCAGACAAAGAATTGAAAAATAGATGTGTGGAATAATTTTAAATATATGCTTGTGTGTGTGTGTGTGTGTGTGTGTGTGTATGTATGTATGTGTGTCTAATGGTAGCCATCTCTATGGTGGAAGGGAAGAAAAAGAAAGAAATTTACATGATAACTTTACTATATATTTAAAAGGAATAGCTAGTTGTATATAACAGATTTACAGTTTCATGTGCAATTGTCTTTCTATTATACTATATTATAGAAATGCTTGTTTTATTCCATAAATTAAAAATAATTTTTTTAAAAAAAGGAAATTTTGTAGGAGTCTGAAATTAAGCTAGAAGGCTATTTTTTTCCACTCTGCAAGAGACATATTGTTGTCAAGCTGGAAGACAGATAGATAGATAGATAGATAGATAGATAGATAGATAGATAGATAGATAGATAGATAGATAGATAGATAGATAGATGATAAATAGACAGACAGAGAGAGACAGACAGATAGATAATCTTTCCAGTGAGGAAATCTACCTCATAAAATGGAACTAAAATTTTAAAAACTGTTGGTGAGTTTATGGGATTAGAGCAATGGTGGGAATATTCTCATCAAGCTTGGAAGTTTGGTGAATCATAATTTCATGATCCCAGAAATCTCTGACAAATCAACCAAAACTTTACATCAGAGTCATGGAACCCTCTCTATGGAGAGTAGTGAAGGTATCCTAAGAACATTTCTAATCCAATTCACCCTTGTCATTGTGTCCGAGGATCATTGATTTGGAAATGGAAGGGAACTTGGACAATATCCTAGTTCAGAAGTGTCCAACTTACCACCTGTAGCAAAACTCCTACGTGCAGGCCATAACCAGATTAAAATATAATTGAGAAATCTTTAATGAAAAAAATAAAAATATAATACAACCTGAAACAGAATTTAAACCAAGATTTTCCTCATTCCAAAGTTAACATTATATCAATTATTCCACATTGCCTCTCATTTCCAAAAATTTAATCAGTTCTTGGGGTTGTCATATTTTTTCCTCACACTATTCACAAATACCACATTTTAAAAACTGTCCCAAATTGCTGATGAGTAGAGCTTTCACTGAAGTAGAAGAAAGAGCCCTGGACTTAGAGTGAGAACCAGTTAGATTTTAGTCCTGTCTTTGTCAGTTACTAGCAGTAAGATAATGTAAAGTCACTGGAATTTACTGAATATCTATATCCTCTCCTATAAAATGGTGATTAATATATTTCCTAGCAACGCCATTGAGTTACTGTGTGGTTCAAATGAATTAATATATGTGAAGATCCTTTGTAACTATAAGACATCATACAAATATAAGAAATTACTAGCCACAAAGCTCACCTAAACCTGTTGTGAATTCTTGTTATCTCTAGTCAAAAAGGTGTTCCCTTAACTCTACCTTTTTGAAAGATCACTCTCTGCTCACATAGAGCAGAGTTTGTTAGCCTAATCTATTGGTTGAGTTAAACTGCTTGTTTGCTTGATTTCGCATACATTAACTAAAATAACTAATAGTAGCATAGCATAATAGAAAATTGATCTAGAAATCAGGAAGACCTGAGTTCATGTCCTATCTCTGACACAGACTAGCTGTGTGACCCTTAGCAAGTCACCTAACCTCTCTGTGCCCCTGGAAGTTCTCTAAAACTGTTTGCTATAGGCAAGTTATTGCACTACACATCATAGGTCCAGACCAAACAAAGAGAGAAACCATATGACTGAGTTTATCAAATCAACTCTTTATTCTAGAATCATCCTAAAGACAATAAAGAAGTAGATGGTGAATGAAGGTAAACTGAGACAATTTGTTGTTACAATAGATGAATGCAAGTCACTGCATGGCACACGGGATGTTTTGCTAGAAATGGAAAATGGGTTTTGAATAAGGAGGCAGCTGGGTATAGTGGATGGAGTGCTAGAAAGGAGTCAGGAAAACATGAATTCAAATCCTCCCTCAGATGCTTAATATTCAAGTAACTTAATTTCATCAGAGACAGGGTTCCTTATTTGTCAGATGGTTGTTATTCAGTCATTTCAATCACGTCTGACTCTTCTTGACCTCATCTCGAGTTTTCATGGCAGAGATACTGGAGTGGTTTGCCATTTCCTCCTCCACCTCATTTTACAGATGAAGAAACTGAGGTAAGCAGGGTTGAGTGACTTGCCCAAGGCCACACATCTACCAAGTATCTGAGACCAGATTTGAATTCAGGGAGATGAGTCTTCCTGACTCCAGGCCCAGCACCCTATCCACCACACCAACTAGCTGCCTCTATCTATCAAATGGAGTTAATAATAATACCTACCTCACAATGCTGTTGTGAAGATCAAATGAGATAATATGTGTAGGGGGCTTTGCAAACCCTAAATTGCTATATAAATGGTAGTTATTATTATTATCATTATCATCATCATTATTATTATAATATACATGGGCATATTGTGACGAGAAAGAACCACCCCTGCCATGCCTTCCTTTCCTTCTCTAAAACCTAACTCCAATAAGGCAAGCCTTGATAGATGATATTTCAGAAATGTCATTGACCACTGCTAGAATGACAGGTAGAAAAATTAATACATCCCCTTTCCTCTGGCCATCAGTCCCTATCCATGGTCTGTCAAACAGAATGCCTGGACTAGAGCATTATTCTTATTCCTTTGCAATGTCCCTGACCACCCTTTGCTGACAGGCTTGGCTGGGCCATTTAGGGGAAGCATGTATATGAAGTTACTGCCAACCTCTCTTCCCTTCTCTCCCCTCTCTCCATGCCTGACAGCATGACTGAGAATGACCAAGGGTTTGGAATACTGTTCCTCTCAGTACAAATGACCAATTTGTTCTGCATTTGTGCAAAAGTTGGACCTTGGTATATGAAAAGAGGAAATAGGAAAAAATAAACTCACTGACAAGAAGGCTTTAATCATTTAATAGGGCATGGGCATGGAGATATAGGAGTATTGAAGCCCCATCACACACACAGTCACCTTCAAGCTCTAAGATTTTTAACACTAATGTGTTCAGCAGGCTTGTCTAACTGGGAGAACTCCACATCATTTGGGTTTGCATTGAAATTGAGTGACAAACCCTGCTTTGCTATTCAACTCTATTATATTCTCAATAGAAAAAGTGTCCATAAGAGCAGCATTGCCTAAGCCAGACCATATTTCTCACTAATATTTGGTCAGTTCCCATGCCCAAAGGGCTATAAAAATGTGCATACCCTTTGACCCAGCAATAGCACTTCTAGGGCTCTATCTCAAAGAGATCATACAAATGGGAAAAGGACAAACATGTACAAAAATATTTATAGCAGCTCTTTTTGTGGTGGCAAAGCATTGGAAATTGAGGGCATGCCCATCAATTGGGGAATGGTTGAACAAGTTGTGGTATATGAATGTAATGGAATACTATTGTGCTATAAGAAATGATGAGCAGGCTGACTTTGGAAAGACTTGTATGGTCTGATGCTGAGCAAAGTGAGCAAAACCAGGAGAACGTTGTACACAATAACAGCCATGTTGTGCAATGACTAATATTGATAAACTTAACCCTTCCCAGCAATACAAGGATCTAAGACATCTCCAAAGGCATCATGATGGAAAATGCTATCCACATCCAAAGAAAGAACTATGGAGTTGGAATGCAGATGGAAGCATCCTATTTGCTATTTTTTTTCTTCTGTTGTGTTTTGTTTCCTCTTTCTGGTGGTTCCTCCTGTTAGTTCTAATTCTTACAACATCACTAATGTGAAAACATGTTTAATGGGAAAAAAATATTTGGTCAGTTCCCAACTCTTCTCAGGCTTCATGTTATGTCAATAACTAACACGTTATGTGAGAAGAGGTCAGATCCTATACTCTTTGTTCTGGTCAGTCAAATAGATACACATTTAAATCAATAAGGACAAACTACGAAAGAGGATATAGGTACTAGCTACATGCCAGATGCTGCTAGACAGTATAAATAAATATGCCATCCATCATTCCAAACAAATGCTCAATGACCACTTTCTAACCAGGGGATAGGAATCAAAAAGAATGTTCCTGTCCTCAGTGTGTATTGTAGCTTACCTGAAATTTTCTTTGTGTTCTAGGACATGTTGTACAGATTACCAATAGAAAATATATGACTGGTAGCATTATTTCCTCATCTAAACAAAAGATATGCATTTATGCATGTATACATACATTTATATACATACATATCACTTCATTGATAAGACAAGCATGTCACAACACTATTCCTAATTGATATAATTATAAAATTAGATATAATCATCATTTCATGAGTCGTAGGGTGTGGAAGAGAAGTGGCTGTCTATGTGATGCCATTTAATGAGTTTAGGAAAGTTTTCTGCCCTGCTCCACCAAATATTTCTATTAAACTCTGAAATGCTACCTAAAATCCCACCACTAAACATGCATTTCTTTGACCTAACCAGCACCTACTTCAAAAGTTATAGTCTTAGAACTTGACAATAGCTAATTCAACTCCTACCTGAAGCATGAATGTCTTCTATCAAGTCCTTGAAAAGTGGCCATTTAGCTTCTACTTCAACACCTCTAGTAATGGAGAAAGTTTTCAGTCAGAGCTAAGATGGATGATTTTTTAGACAAAGTGATAAAGTTCTGCCTGGGGAAAGAAGTGAAGTCCTTCCCAATAGCTTCTGCAGAGCCCCTTTCACTTCTCTATTCCTGAAGGAATAAATAATTGGGTTGAACATAGGGATGATGACAGAGTAGAGGGCAGTGATGATTTTGTCCCTTCCCAAAGATAGGTTGGAGGTTGGGCGGATGTAGGTATAAATTACAGTGGAATAGTAGAGGGAGACCACAGTAAGGTGAGAAGAGCAGGTAGAAAAGGCCTTCTTCTTGCCTTCAGAGGACTGAATCCTCAGAATTGTCCTAATAATACATCCATAAGAAACCAGGATAAGGGAACAACTCCCCACACCAAATATCACATCTGCACAGAAAGCTAGAGCTTCATTGAGATGGGTGTCAGAGCATGACAGCTTCAGTGTGGGTGGCAGCTCACAGAAGAAATGGTCAATAACAAGAGAGTTGCAAAAAGACAAGGGGACCGCCAAGCTGGTATGAACTGCTGAATTGGTTATACCAATGGTCCAGATGCTTCCTGCCATTCCAATGCAGACATGACTACTCATGATCATTGGGTAATGGAGGGGATAGCAGATGGCAACATAGCGGTCAAATGCCATGAGGGCCAGGAGGAGAGCCTCTGATACTAAGGCCCAGGTGAACATATACATCTGGGCCATGCATCCTGCAAATGAGATAGTAGCCCTCTGAGAAAAAAGGTTGGCTAACATCTTGGGTACAATCGTAGATGTACACAAGAGGTCAATGACAGACAAGTTGCCTAAAAGGAAGTACATGGGTGTGTGAAGCTGTTGGCTGGAATAGATGGTGAAGAAGATGAGAGAGTTTCCCACCAGAGCAGTTACATAGATGCACAGAAAGGACACTAACAGAAACGGGCGTAGCTCCGGGAGGCTGGAGATTCCCATCAGTATAAATTCTATTTCCCTAGATTGATTCTTCATCCCAATAAACTAAAGACCGGCCTTGAAAAGAAGTCAAAAGAATAATGAGCTAGATTCACCCTCTCTTTGATGTGATTCAGTTCAAATCATTTCAATAAGTATTTTAACACTTCTTTTTTTATTCTAGATCATAGGATGTTCTTTTAAGAATGCCACCCTAGAACTCATATTTTATATCATCTTTTTATCTCCTACATTTATTTATTAAACCTACCTTGAGAGCATTCTATATGCATAGTATTTTCATAGGTGCAATAGAGGTATAGGAGGAAGGGCAGTACCAAGGAACATCTTTCTTCTCTAAGAGCTGATAATCTGATATATTTGAGGAGACAGCACATTCATATACAAAGTTATGCAACAGGGGAAAACAAGATAACTAAGCACCCAAATGAATGTTATATTAAAATCCATTTATATAGTAAATTATGGTTACAAAATATTTTATCTATTCTGATTTTTCACAATAATCTTTCGAGGTAATTATTTCATTTTATAGAGGAGGAAATTGAAGTTCATAGACATTCATTGACCTTCCCAAATTCACACAACAAATCCATGTATGGGGGGGGGGGGGGAATTTTTTTTTTTTTAATTCAAATGCCTTCTACTACACAATGCTACTGAAAACAGTCAGAGGAGGAAGAGATTGGCATATGCAGATGTTTGGAGTGAAGGGCACAGGGAAGAGATGAAACTTGAACTGGACCTTGAATTAAAGAATGATTAGGATTTGGATAGTCAGAGGGGGGATCTGTATGAGCCAATGCTTAGATTTAGAATGAGAATGTACTATGTAGGAGCTTCTGCTTCAAAGGTTATTAAGTGAAAGAGAAAAGCTAAGGAGTTTGAAGCACTGAATATATTGCCTGCATATGGTAAGTAATCCATAAATAGGTTTTAAAGAAATGAATCAGTGATTGCATAAAATTTTTTAGCTGGGAGCAGTAAATTCAGGTCTTCATCCTAGTCTAGTCATTAGCTATGTAATTTTAGGTGGACTACTTGACTTCTCTTTTTTTCAGTTTCCTCATCTGTAAAATAAGGTTGGGGAATACTAAATGACCTTATAAATGCCTTCCAGATCATTATATAACCTATCATTATCATATCAATTATCAAAATGTTTTCAGTTTTCAAAGCACCTTTAAAAATTTGCCTAATTATGTTTGGCCAATAGAACTACTCAGTAATATAGTACTTATGATGAGTGTACCTAGATTAGATAAGTGAGCTCAATTCTCACATCCTTAGCTCTTTTAATAAGCATAAAAATTACTCAGAGGTTTAATGAAGCAAAAGCATAATAAGATTATCAAAATCACTACTACTACATTTTCTAGTTTCTGATAGCCTCATCTCACACAATTTGTGCACATTAGAAAATATAGAAGATTTTATATTGTTGGTTTTATATTATTAGTTAATACTTTTACATTATGGTTAGTCATTGTTTTGAAATTTTTTCAGTTTCTACATTGTAAAGAAGAAATGGAGAATTTGCATTACTTACTTCTATAGAAAATACATTTTCAATGATTTGAAGGTTGGGCCCTAAGAACCTTAAGGAAAAATAAGGAACTGAGGTTATTTATTCCATACTACACTACATCTTCTCTGAGTCTCAGTTACCATTTCTGTAAGAGAGATAACATATACTTAATAAAAAGTATTTACAGAATTACTAGGTAGATAAAAGAGATAATCAGTATAACTTTGTAAATAATTTAAAAAATCTACAAATCTGAACTAATTATCTCTATTATTATCACTTATGGCACGTAACAGTACTAGATACATTGAATAAAAGAGACTTAGGCACAAATTGATTAACAATAAGGACTCACCCATGCAGAAGACTGTCACTTTTCCTTTTATGAAGGTTTTCTGGAAAAAAATGAGAAAGGTTTTTGAGGTTTACAAACTTCAAATTCTATACACAAGGCAGCTATCATCAACATCATCATCATCATCATTTGAAATGGATATCAGAAGAGGAGACACAAAGAAAACAATGTTGTTAAATTCAACACATTTTGTAAATGTATGTAACAAAAGTTTACAGTGTTCCATATATCTTTTTCTTTGTGTATTGCAATGCTTACATTTGCCGATAATAAAATGTATAATAAAAGAGAAAATTCAATTTTTAAAAAGGGTGACTAATTAGACACATCTATAGGTCCATATCATGAAAGGCTTTATTGGAACAGTTGCTCTTAAATTGAGCTTATCACATAGGCTAAAAATACAGCACCAGACAGAATGCCATGACATCCTCCTGGTTTTGAAGGCCTGTCCTTCTACTACTGTACAACATGCTACCTTTTTTCCAAAGTCAGACTGGTGGGAGCTACAAATTTCCTTGGCTACCTACTCCAATCTTAAAGAGTCTTCATCAATAGTTTTTTTTTTCCTTATATTTAATCTAAGTTCCTCATGGTACAACTGAATTGTATTGATTTCCTCTGTCCTTGTTAGAGATGGAGAAATAGTGAGCCATAGCACTCAGAACTGCCCTGGTTTATACAGGGCTCTTTCAAACAAGTAGACCCTGTAAAAAAATCACAGACTGCAAAAATTAGGAGCAGTCTTAGAATATCATTTAGCCTCGTTCCCTATATTCAGGCAAATAAATTTCTAGCATCCTGGACGTGAGGTTGTCTATTCTCTTCTTGAAGGTCTTCAGGGATAGAGATTCCACACCCTCCCTGGGGAGCCCATTATATTGGTTTATCACTCTAATGGTCTTTTTTATTTCAAAATGACGTATGTGTATTTCTAGCTTCTCGTATATTACTGCATGTAACTTCTCTGAGCCTTAATCTCCTCTTCTGTAAAATGGAGATAATAATCCCTAAAGTATCTGTTACAGGAGACTCAAATAAGATAAGACAATTGTGAGCTTTAAACAAGATATTAATCAGTCACAAACATATATTAAGTACCTACTGTGTGCCTGGCACTGGGGGGTAAAAATGCAAAAAAAAAAAAAAGAAAAATGGAACAATCCCCATTCTGAAAGAGCTCACACCCAAGCAATCCTGCAACAAATGTGTGTTTGTGTATATGTGTGTGTATGTATATATGTGTAAATACACACACACACATACATACACTTGTTATCTATACTTTTCATATATAGTATATATATGTGTGTATATATATACACATATATACTCGGATATACTCTTCATATATATATACATATGTATATATGTATGTGTGTGAGTATGTGGTATATATATGAAGAGAGGGATTCTACAAGGCAGAGGTGAAGAAGAAATACATTACTGGCAAGGAGAATGACCAGTTCAAAGGCAAAAAGATTAAAGTATCATATTTGAGGAACAGAAGGAAGGCCAGTGTAGGTGGATTATAGAGTGTGGGAGGTAGAGTAATGTACAATGATGCTGGAAATATAGTTTGGGGGCAAGTTGTGAAAGGCCTTTTTTTCCCCTAGAGTCAATAGGGAGACACTAGAATATAATGAGCAGGAGAGTGATATGAACAGATCTTCACTTAGGCAAGGGAATGATAATTAATGTTTAGCAGCTGGCTCACCACAAAATAAAAAATGTATGCTGGACACATTTTAAAATTTGATCTGCATTATTAACAATTTCTCCATTACTTTGTTAAGTCTGGACAATCAACAAAGTAATAAATCAAGCCCTGGTTTGTAGTGTCTTTTTTTATTATTATTATTTCTAAAGTGTAAATGTTCATGCTGAAAGTGTAACATTCTTCTCTCCCCTAGCCAGTTCAAGCTGACTCCAGCATACCCATTTGGCAGCAATGTGCAGGGTGAATTGTAATAGTTAAAGACGTGAGGGTAAGAAACCAATTAGGAGGCCATTACAGTAATCCCAAATTAAAGTGGTTATTGTGTGAGTAGAGAGAAAAGGTCAGTTTCAAGAAAAGTTGTGGAGGTAGAAATGGCAAAATTTGACAATTTCTAGTTATTATTATAAAACCAAAGTCAAAAGAAAATCTCACTATTGATTAGAGAAATGCAAATCAAAATGACTCTGAAGTAACACATCATACCTATCAGATTGGCTAACTTGATAAAATAGGAAAATGATAAATGTTGGAGAAGATGTGGGAAAATTAGATCACTAATACATTGTTGGTGCAGTTGTGAAATGATCCAACCTTTTTGGAGAGCAATTTGGGGCTGTGCCCAAAGGGCTATAAAATTGTACATACCCTTTGACCCAGAAATACCACTTCTAGGGATGTAACCCAAAGAGATCATAAAAATGGAGAAAGGATCCACACGTACAAAAATCATTATAGGAACTTTTTGTGGTGGAAAAGAATTGGAAATTGAGGGGATACCCATCAATTGGGGAATGACTAAACAAGTTATGGTATATGAATGTAATGGAATACTATTGTACTATAAGAAATGATGAGCAGGCAGAATTAAAAAAAAAACTTGGAAAGACACATGAACTGATGCAGAGTGAAATGAGTAGAACCAAAAGAACGTTGTACACAGTAACAGCCACATTATGGGATGAATGACTTTGATAGACTTGACCCTTCACAGCAATACAAAAATCTAAGACAACTACAAAAGATTCATGATGAAAATTGCTATCCACACCCAGAGAAAGAAATATGGAGTCTGAATGCCGATGGAAGCATACTATTTGCTCTCCTTTTCCTTTGTTGTTTTGTTTTATTGCTTCATTCTCATGGTTCCTCCCATTAGTTCTAATTGTTCTTTAGATCATGACTAATGGGAAAATATGCTTAACATGAATGTATATGTAGGGCCTATCTCAGATTGTACCCCATCTCAGGATGAGGGGGAGGAAGAAATGGAAGAGGAGAAAATTTAAAACTCAAAATCTTATGGAAGTGAATGTTGAAAACTAAAAATAAATAGATTTTTTTTAATGAATTTTTTTTAATTTGAGTGACTTTTACAGATCTGCTTATCTTTGTCTCAGTTATGCCTCCAAAGAGAGATTAGACATGAAATGATTTAAATAATGCATTGACACCTCTAGGAGGAGAAACTTGGCAACTCTATTTAGTTGCTTTTCTTCCTCTCCCAAAGGGCTGTCAATAGTTAGAATACTTTCTACAAAGTTTAAATGTTTATGAAATTATAAGAATACTAGGAAGACCAGATTCCAGATTTCATTTTATTGTTGGGATACCAAGAAGGATATTGTATGATTGTTTTTCATTCTACAAACACACCCTCCAAAAAAAAGACAGATGAAGTTAAAGTCATTTTTATTCATAGTGACTCAAATGAAAAGCCCAAGAAACAGAGTTTCTGGGTAATAATCAAGTTATTAATTGGGCTAGAAAATAATCAATAAATTGATAGTCAGTGGTCTCTCTCTAGATAACCAAAGACCCCCACATGGAGGTCATTTAATGTTTAAATACTTTTGAAAAAGGGGTTGTCTCTGAGGGTGGAAATCAACTCTGATTCGTTAAAATTAAAGAGGGATTGAACATATTCATGTGGAGGTGGGCAAAGTCTTCAGCTTTTCCTGCTGAGGACAGAGCTTGATTAGATTCAGCTGTTTCCAGATATTTAGACAAAGGGATCCATCTCCACCCAGACCACTTAAGTCCTTGAATTTAGGCCAGAATTCACCTAGATTAGATTCTTTTTACCATTCTCTGAGGTAGGGTCCCACCCAAGATTGAGGAGAATATCTCATTGTCAGCCCTGTCCTTCACAAGGACTGGGCTTTGAATGAGGAAGTAAAATGAGAAGAAAACAAACCTGCTAATAACCAACCTACTAATAATTGGTTGTTAATCATCAAAAAGAGGATCTATGGGTCCCATATATTAAATTGGTTATTAATATAATGAGAAAGTAACCATTTTTCTCAGTAGCAAGAAAAATTATATCTGTGACAACATAGTGTAATAGAAAAGAGTAATGACCTGAAAGTGAAAAATCCTGGGATTTCCTCCTGGACCTATAGCTTGCTAGCTGTGCAATATTGGGCAAGCCATTTAACCTCTCTGGCTTTCAGTGTTTTCATCTGCCAAAAGGAGATGATGGTACTTCCACTATTAAGCTGGCATTACTATTGTGAAGATCAATGAGATAATGCATGTTAAGTTTACTGTAAACCATGAAACATTATGTGAATGTGAATGGCTATTATTATTTATATTACTAATATTTATTTCAAATTGAAAACATAAAGACCATTCGCCATGAGAGGAACAGCACCGTCTTTCATGGATCATCCTCCTCATAACACTCTTTAATTGTTGATATCCCCCAAAGTTCTGTCTTTTCTCTTTACTCTCTTCTTCCTCTTTACCCACCCCCATTCTTCCCATTTCCTTCCATCCTTTTTTCTCATTTTCTACCCTCCCACCTTCTCCCCCCACCCTCCCTTTCCTTCTCTCTTTATTTACTTTATCATCTCAGTGTTTTCTAATGATTATCTCTATGCAGATTATTCTCAAATTCTATATTTCCAGTCTTACCCTCTTTCTTGAACTCCCATCTCAAATTACCAACTGCCTACTAGACATTTCAAACAGTATTTCCCAGATATATCAAATTTAATACATCCAAAACTAAATTCCTCATGTTTCCTCAAAAATATATCTCCTTTGAGCTTCCCTCATTCTGTCAAGGGAACTACCACCTTTCCAGTCTCCCAGGTTCAAAGATAAACTTCTCCATCTTGTATTTAAAGCCATCCACAACCTGGCCCCAATCTACATTCCCTACCCACACATCACTTCCCTCCACAAACACTGTGGTCCGGTGATTTCGGCTTTTTCACAGTTTCTTAAGAACAACATTGCATCCCCTACTTTTGCCCTAGCTTTCTCAGTGCCTGAAATGCAGCCTCTCCTCACTTTTATCTCTCAGAGTACCAAGTTTCCTTCAAAGTTCAGATCTAAAGCCACTCATTACATGAAGTCTTTCCTAATACTCATCAGCTGCAAGTACCTTCCTTTAATAATCACATTTTACCTATTTTGTATATACCTATATATGTACATGCTGTGTTCCCCAACTATATTTCAAGTTCCTTGAGAGCAGAAACTATTCTTGTTTTTTGTCTTTGTATCTCCCATGCCTGGCACATAGTACACAATTAGAAAATATTTGTTGATTGATTGATTAAAATCATGCATTTGTATTTCAGACAGTGAATTTTTGCTATTGTAACTTATAAAAACTTCAATGAAATTGTGTTTTAGAAAGGAAAATATCTTGTACCCATATATTTTACAGCCATATATGAGAAAGGAAGGATAATAAATAGCAAAGGATGATAGGTGCTAGTGAGGTTTTTTAAGCATGATGAAGATGAGCATGTTTGTAGGACACAAGGAAAGAACAAGTAGATAGGGAAAGATTGAAGGTTGGAAAGAATTATGGGAATGATGTAAGAGGGGGGTCATCCACTGGAGAAAATGAGAAAGAAAGAGATCAAAGGTACAAGTAGAGGAGTTGACCTTGGCAAGGAATCAGATTTACCTCTTCATCAGGGAGTGGAATGAAGATAGAGTCAGGGATAACATCAGGGGGACATCAAATGAGAAAGGAACTCTCAACATATGGTCTTGATTTTTTCTATGAATTCTGAGTCAAAGTCCTCTTCTGAAAGGGTGAAGTGAGGGAGTGTTGTGAGAAGCTGGAGGATAGAAGAGGTCTGTTAGAACAGCTGGAATACACAGGAAAAAACAATCAAGAGTGGAGAGGAAGGATTTCCTATTGAAGTGAGGTTGCAGTTGAGATTAGATTACATTTTATTTAGGACTTTGTGGGGCAAAGCCAAGATGTTAGAGTAGAGAAAACACTCAGCTGATCTCCCCAAAATTCCCCTCTAGACTACTTTAAAATAATGCTCAAATTGAACTCTGGAGTGGCAGAGCTGACAAAAGGTAAGAATGAGACATTCTTCCAGTCTAAGACAATATAGGAATTTGGAGAGATTTGTGACACAGAGGAGGAGATGGGCCTGGAGCCCACATGGATGAAACACCATTGGTGGACTAAGTGGTGGTAAGAATCAAAAAAATCAGGTACTGGCTAGGAAACAGAGTAGTGGATCAATGCAACAGATGACATATGCCGCACACAGTAGTGAATGACCATAGTACTCTAGTATTTGAGACACCCAAAGATCCAGACTTTTAGGGTAAGAACTCATCATCTGACAAAAATTGCTAGAAAAACTAGAAGAGAGTTTGACAGAATCTAGGCGTAGACTAACATCTCATACCATATGCCAAGATAAAGCAAAAAATAGATACATGATTTAGACATAAAAGGTGACATCCTAAGTAAATTAGGAAAACATGAGAAAATGTACCTGTCAGATCTATGGATAAGGGAAAACTTTGTGACCAAACAAGAAATAGAGGATTATGGGGAGTGAAATACATAATTCCGATTATATGAAATTAAAAATCTTTTCACAAACAAAAATAATAGAGCCAAAATTCAAAGGAAAATGAGAAACTGGGGTGGGGTAGAGATTTTTACAGCAAGTTTATCTGACAAAGGCCTCATTTCTCAAATGTATAAGGAATTGAACCAAATTAATAAAAAAAAAAATGAGTCATTCCCCAGTCGATAAATGGCCAAAAGATAACAACATGTAGTTGTCAGAAGATGAAATCAAAGCTTGTAAAGAGTCAGATGAAAAAAAATGCTAGAACATTAGAGAAATGATTAGAGAAATGCACATATTAAAAACTCTGAGATACCACCTCATACCTATCAGATTAGCTAATGTGGCAAAAAAGAAAAATGACAAATGCTAGAGGGAATGTGGAAAAATTGGAACACATTAATGACCTGTTGGTGAAGCTGTGAACTAGTTCAACCATTCTAGAGAACAATTTGGAACTACGTCTAAAGGGTTATAAAACTGCATACCCTTTGCTCTAGTAATACCACTACTAGGTCTGTATCCCAATGATATCAAAGAAAAGGAAAAAAGACCTATTTGTGCAAAAAAAAAAAAATGTGCAGCAGTTGTTTCTGGTGACAAAGAATTGGAAGAATTGGAAATCAAGAGGATGCCCATCAATTAGGGAAGGGCTGGACAAGTTGTGGGATATGATTGTAGTAGAATACTATTTTGCTATAAGAAATGATTAGCAAGGTGGTTTCAGAAAAAAACTCGGGAACACATGTATGAACTCATGCAAAGTGAAGTGAGCAGAACCAGGAAAACATTGTACATAGTAACAGCAAAGGATGGTACATTATGAAAGATTTCACTAATCTGACCAAGAAAATTATACAAGACAATTCCAAAGGACTCATCATGAAAAAATGCTATCCACTTCCAGAGAGAAAATTAATGAACCCTAAATGTAGACTAAAGCATATTTTTTTTTACTTTCTTCATTTTTATTGTTTTATTTTGTTTGTGTTTTGCAACATGGCCAATGTGGAAATATGTCTTGCATGACCTTGCATTATAATTGCTTCTCTTGTCATCGGGTGGGGAAGGGAGGAAAAGAAAATTTCTCATTCACATCCACCAAGATAAATGGCATAAAGTATAGCTAAAATGAAGGAAGAAGGATAGCAGCTGAGAAACCCAGAAGGCCACAAGATAAATTCCAAGAAAGGATCAAGAAATAAAATTCATGGTCTTAAAAGTCCATATACAAATATCCAAATTTAGGTAACAAATGAAGAATTAGAGGTCATGATGCAAAAAGCAAACCTGACCTCATATGTGTCACTGATTCTTTGTGTCATGAAACCCATGAGTAGAACATCACCATCAATGGGACTATTTTATGTAAAAGTATCAGGAAAGCTAAAAAAAAAATTATGAAGTTTGGTGGGGTAGGATTATAATTTAAGTTATATTCATGTAAGGAAATCCAAGAAACAAAAGATTGGTAAAGAGCATTTAAGTGGAGATCAATGGAGGTACTAACTGCAATTGTGTGCAGAGTATGGAAAAAATTACCTAAAAATAAAGAGAAAAGGAATGATGAATTAAGGGAAATGATCAGAAACCTAGTACAGAGACATGATATGAGAGTGATAGAGAGACTTTAAGTATTAAGACATGTGCTACCTCTGTCTGTCTCTCTCCCTCCATTTCTCTCTCTCTCTCTCTCTTTCTCTCCGTGCCTCTCTCTTCCTCTCTCTCTTCCCCTCTCTCACTCTCTCTCTCACAAAAATGAATAACTCCATCATGTATTTTTACACCTCAATAAATGCCTAGTATGTGTCAGGCACTGTGCTAGGCACTAGAAACAAGAGACAGCGTTTGTGCCAGATTTTTAAATGATACCCCTTCTTATAACAAACTGAAAATTGTAAAAGATAATGGTTGTTATGAGGTATGCTGCTTTTCCTAGGAGTTGCAGAGGAATGTCTTGTTTGTGGGTTGTTTTGTTATTTGGGGAAGGAGTAGACTATTAATTTATATTCCTTTGTGTTATATAAAACTTTTTTCTGAATAAAAAAAATTTTTTAATGTGATCCACTGGCTACCGGGATGTATAAGGGTAGTTATCAAGATAAGTCATAGGATCTAGGTATCAAAGAGTTCTCAAGTGCCCCCCAATTCCCAAAGGCCATGCTAACAAGCTTGCTATATGTTCTGGGATTTGAGCTGCTCAGGGACTATAGGGCCCTTAACACTGAATAACTATAAAAATACTCAGATCTCTTGCTCTATCATCCACAGAGAATCCCAGCAAATTTAGAGAGCTTAAATTTCAGAAGGAAAATAAAATAATGTAAGAATACAGCAAATATATTAATCTCAGAGAAAGAACTGAACTAGACACTAATGCTACAATTGAATTAGAAGAGTTGTAAGCATAGCTAAGAAGACATCAATGCTTCCCATCTCAGTGTGCCATAATAATTAAGAATGTGGTGAGATACTACTACTACCAGAAATTAGAAGAAAGGAAATGAAAAGTGTTTGTTAACTGCACATTTTATCATTGGGTATATGAATATCCTTCACTTTTGAACACTTATTCCATCTCTACATAAGCTTGTAGGTGCCTGAATGGAGAAGAGATAGTCTTATCTCAAGCAATGGATTGCAGAAGTGAACAGAATGAGAGGTATAAATTTCAACTTTTTTGTAATCAAAATGTATATACATCAGTGACTTTGTGCCCAAGATTAGAAAAAACTGTGATAAAATCCATCTTAAATTTCCAGAAAAATTAAAAACTATGATAACACAAGCTGAGAGTGTGACAACCTTTATCTGAAATTTTATGAAAATTGAAGCCAAGTATGGCAAAAATTAAAGAGAATATGGAGATTGCTTTAGGTAAGCTTCTACTTCTTTATAAGTTTTACAACTCCCTCTTTTCTACCCTTTAAAAGCTCAAATCCCTCATGCTGCTCCCTTGCTACCCAGTGAACATTCAGTTTAATCTCCCCTCTGCACCCACCCACAATTATCACCCTACTCATTCATGACTAACTTTTTTAGTGGTTTAGCCAGTTCCAAAATTACATATATATTCTCCATAACATTCAGTCAAAACACTCAAGTAAGTGTTTAAAAAAAAAAAAGAGAGCCCAGCCAACAAAACTACATCTTTAACAGGAAAATCAGGAAGCACAAAAAGAGTGAAGTTGATTATTTCAGGCAATTTAAGGCTATATTTGGGAGTACAATGATCTTTCCAATGCCTCTTATGGTTTATAGTCTAAGTGATCACTGAAAGGCTAACCACAAAAAAAAATCAACAATCATTTACTAAAGTGTGGGCCAATCACTGTACTAGGGGCTAAGGATTCAAAGATAAAAGTGAAAACAGTCTTTGATTTCAACCTTTTGAACAGGCAGGGCAAAGGCATAGAGATGGAAGATGGAGTGCCATTTAACAAAAAAAGCAAGAAGGTCAATTTGTTTGAACATTTATTTCAACTGAGGTAGAGAACATTAACATGCACTTTAACTGAAAATAAAGATTGAGTCATCTTTCAGAAAGGATTTAAAAACCAAACAGAGGAGTTTATATTTGATTCTCTGAGGATTAGTGAGCCCTCTGGGGTTTAATGAGTAAAAGAGTGACATGCTCAAAATTTTGTGTTTTAGGAAAACTAATTTAGCAGATCTGTGATGGATGGATTGAAGAAGGGAGAGACAGCACAGAGATACCAATTGGGATGATATTGCAATATTCTAGATAAGAAGTGAGAGTGATCTGAACTAGAGTGGTGGCTGAATAAATGAAGTGAAAGGGGAAAATGTGGGAGACATTGTGATGATAGAAAACAGTGAAAACTGATTGGATATGGGAACAGGGGGTAAGAGTGAGGTAAAAAGTATAGCATCGAAGTTATGAATCCAGTGACTGAAAGGAGTATGGTACTCATGAAGAAATAAGAAATTTTGGAAACAGAGGGTCTTTGGGGAATGGGAGAAATAATGGGGTGGGTTTTAAACATGTTGAGTTTGGGAAAGCTAAAGGTCATCTGCTTTGAAATGTCCAATACATGATGCAATGCTAAATCTCCGAAGAAAGACTAGGGCAGAAAATATAGCTGTGGGACTCAGCATCACAGGGAACGTGAACAAAGACGCAAAATAATGTCACTAAGGAACAGCACATGAGGATTATGGAAGAAAGCCTAAAACAGAACTTTGGCATAAACCCAGTTAGAAGGCAAAATGGGATGATGATGATCCAGCAAGAGAAACTGAGAATTAGTTGTCAGACAGGTATTAGGACAACCAAGAGAGAGTAGAGTAACAAAAATCTAGAGAAAAAATACTATAAAGGAAAAGAGAGAGTTCAATAGTGTCAAATACTGCACAGAAGTCAAGAAAAGAATGTCCTGAGAAAAAGTCATCAGATTTGCACATTAATAAAGTATTGGTGACTTTGGAAAGGATAGTTTTAGTTAACTCATGAGGCCATATTGACAGATAGATAGATGGATGGATAGAATCTTCCTGGGACTTCTACTGAGAAAAGAGAAATATAGAAAGATAGCTTTTGGGGGAATTATAAGACCTATTTGGGAGTTTCTAAAAATAAGGAAAATTTTAGGCATCAGAAAAGAACTGTATTGGTAGGGAAAGATTGAATATTAGAGGAAAAGAAGAGGCTAACAATAAAGGAAAAACCTTAGAAAGGGGGATAGAATCAAGGTTATACATAGAGAATTTCACTTTTGTCAGGAGCAGGGACACTTTAAATCATCATTAGAGACTGGAATAAAGCAGGAGATAATGGGGAAGAATGACAAAAAGTTGTGATTTGAAAAGAAAGAAGAAATAAGTAGCTCACCAAAAATGGTCTCTGTATTCTAAATGAAGTATGATATGAAGTCTTCACTTGTACAAATATTTTGGAATGGAAAGTATAAGGAGAAAATATAAGAAGGGGAGCAGCCAAGGTAAGGAATGGGGGAATAAAGAATCAACATGAAAGGAACAAAAGAACTGCCTGACTAAAGTGAGGATCGATTGTAATTATATGGCATAAGTTAGTAGTGAACCCAGTCAGCAGTTTTGTGACTTTGTCCAGCTCCATCCAACAGCACATGAGTAAAATTATAAGAGGTAGATGGCTAAAGTAACCAGGGGTTGGAGTTTGGTAAGGTATGATCTGCAGGAAGACAAGCAGCAAGTGATTCAAGAGGAGAGTTAAATCTCCAGTTAAATTGGTCAACTATAGGCACAAAATTATGTAGGGAAGAAAGTAAAATAAAATCAAGAATGATTGCCAGGCAAATCATTGAGTGGTACAGGAACTGGAGATACCAATAAAACTAAAGAATAAGCTTAAGAAGCATAATGCATGGGGAAAGTAGTAAAAGTACAAGACTTTGATTGAAATTATACCTCTTGAAATCAATATTAATATTTGAATTCCAAAAGGCCTTTATATTTAAAAAAATATGACCTTGTAGACGTGAACAATGATTCCAAGAGGTATAGCTTGGGAAATAATTTAAGAGGATGTGAGTGTCTGAATGTGAACTCCAGGACTATTTTAACTAGGACAAGTTGAATCAAAGTCCAAAGTGAAGTTTTCTACATGCTGCATTCAACAAACAAGCAGAAGACATCCAATTTAATCAAGAATGCTTTGGGAGTTATTTTTCCATTTGAGGATAGATTTGCATTTCAACATGACTGGTCTGGGTTGGTGCTGACCAAGGGAGAGCTTGAAATTAAACAGGGTCATGTGAAAGTCTAATATGTGACACTTTCATCTACATGACAATTCTCATCTATTGGGTCGATTATGGTGTCAAAATATCTTGGAAAGTGAACCAATCCAGAGCAGTGGGTATCATATAAAATTACTAAAGGATCTATATCACTGCCAGTCTTAAAGGATGTGAAGACAATCATTTGTTTAGGACCAGCATATTAAGGTATACCTCAGCAAAGGAACCTAGAGGAGCTTTTAAGGCAGCCTTGGAATCAGGAAACCTGGATTAGTATCTTGGCTCTAATACTCCTTGTATAACCACTGAAAAGTCATATAACTTTTCTGAGCTCCAGTGTCCTGTGTATCAGTTGGCAATAATATTACTAGAATTGTCTACCTCAAAGAGGTATTATAATGAAAGTACTTCAGGACAATGAAAATCATCCACTGAGAGATATAGCTACTGTTCTCAACTTTTTCAAGGTAAGGATCTTGTTCAAAAATTCCTATATCATCTAAGATATAAAAGAGCCTTAAAAATCATCTGCTTCATGGGTTCGTGGCCCTTTTTTATTTCATGGACCCCTTTGGCAGTCTGGTGAAGCCTACTGACTCGTCTCTGAGAATCATGTCTTTATATATAAAATATATAAGATTAAAATAGAAACAAATTACATGGAACTTACCTAAATATTTTTAGGTACATGAACCCTAGGCTAAAATTGTTAGTACTAGCTTCATCACTTCATTCAAAAAAATGTGCCCAAGGTCACAAAGTGAGCCTGAGCCAAGGGAATCTGACCCTGAACACAATGACTGTTCTCATCATTTGGCATGTTTCTTTTCTCTATGCAGACAGTAGAGAAAACACTCCACCTCTAAAACATGGCCAATCTCACTGTGGTGACAGGATTCTTCCTCATGGGCTTTTTTAACCTCTGAGCTACAGGTCTTACATGCCATTTCTTCTTGCTGATCTGGTGGCTCTGATAGGAAACCTGCTCATCTTCACCCTCATCTCTCTCAATGGGAAACTCCACACTGCTATGTACTTCTTTCTAAAGAATCTGTGCTTTTAGATCTTTGTCTTGTTTCCATCACAGTCCCCAAATCAATTGCAAACTCCCTGAGTCACAGCTACTCCATCTCCTTTGGGGGGGGGGGGCACAGCTCTTTTTAATGATGTTATTTGCTGAATCAGAGCTTTTTCTCCTCACAGCAATGTCCTGTGACTGCTCTGTGGCTATCTTCAGCACTTGCACTATGAAGTCATTATGAGCACTGAAACTTGTGTGAAGATGGCAGCTGCTTCCTGGCTTACTGGAAGTTTGTTTAGGGCTCTATACTCAGCTAATATAGGTAGCTCCAAGGAAATCCACCTTGTTCTTCTGTGATGTCCCTTCTTTACTCAGGACCTCCTGCTCTGATTCACACCTTGCAGTTGATGTCGCTATGGTTTTGTGTTTTCGTTTAGGGATTTTCTGCTCTATTTACATCACAATTTCTTACAGTCACATCATCTCAACTGTGATGAAGATTCCAACCAAAGAAAGTAGGTCAAAAGCATTCTCCACTTGCTTGCCCCACCTCATCTTTTTCATGTTTTTTATTTTTTTATCACAACCATTTGCATTGCTCATATAATGCCATCCCAGGAATCTGGCTCAGTTCTGGACCTGTTGTTGTCCATGTTCTATACAGTGGTGACTCCACTGCTTTGAGGAAGCTTGAAGCCTGGAAATACTTCTCAAAACCATTAATACCAAAGTTTTTTGCATAATTATATGTCTGTGCATGTATATTCATACATATGTACACCACACATATATATACATACAGACATGTATATGTGTATACATTTCATACATATACATGTTTGTGTATCTGATTTACATATTTCACATATATTGATATATCACTTCTGTTTATGTGTTTACTGACTTAAATTACTTGCTTATATGCCCATGTCAACCTCACCAATTTTAAAATATTAGCTCTCAAAGGGACTGGAACATCATAAAAATATGCCTTTTAAAGTATGTACACTCATTCCAATCCTAAAATCAAGAGGTCACCACTTTTCTGGGGGAAAAAACCAGTGGATTTATTAGAAAATAATGTATTTGAAAGTCCTCTTATTGACTCATGTCAACTGTTTAGTGAACAATTGGCTACATGGAATGATAGAAAATATTATCTGACTTGAAAACAGATAAAGCAGTTGAATCAGAATGCCACAACTTACTGTGAAGTATCAAAAGTATTTTATATGTCTACTTTGCTATACAGTTTTTTAAGTGGTTTCACAATTCAATATTTGATCGCAATAGCAGTAAGGAATAGTAAGGAAAAGTATTATTATCACCATTTTATGTTTAAGGAAACTAAATTTTTTTCAAGGTCTACAGTAAGTGATGATGTCATGATTCCGATACATTGTTTTCAAATAATTTTCTTTCAGAAAAGTGGTGGTCTCTTAATTTTACCTTCAAATTTAGAAACATAAGCACAGAAATCCAGAATTGGAAGGGCACCAAAGATCATTCTTCCAGTTTAACCTGTACCTGAACTTGGCTTCCATATAAAACATCCACAATTCCTGGTCATCCACACTTCATGTGAATATTTTCAGCGAAGGAAAGTAACTTCATGCAAGGGTGACCCATTCCACTTTTGCAGGTTTTTAATTGTTCAGACCTTTCCTCACATTAGGCCAAACATTGCCTCTCTGCAAATTTTCCCATTGCTCCTACTTCTACCAGTCCTTTCACTACACTCAGATGAAAGTTATTTGGGTTTGTTATACTGAGGTGAAGAAGGGGCAAATGATACACAAAATCCAGAAGGGTATTATTACCAAAAACAAGAAAATTAAGAGGGCGTTATAACTACCAAACTATGCTCTTGCTTTTTCATTTCATTCTCTGTGTCTTTCTTTACTGTTACATTCAGAGGGTGAAGATCACAGTTCACTCATGGTGTAGTGCCACCATGGTCTCAACTAGTGACAGGGAAAGTACTTCTTTCCCTCCATTCTCCCATTCTTTTGCCCTATTTCCAAGAATTGGGTCTAGGGATATTTTTTCTGTTCTGTGTCATTTGTCCTTCTTAGTTTCAAGTGCAATGAGTAATCCCCATTGGACCTAGTAACCCCCACCTGAGCCATGGTGACCTTGGAGGCAGGATTGCGGGCGGAATATTGCAGCCAGTCAACCAAGCAGAGAAGCCAGGCCCCCTGGGACTTGAGCCTGGAGGGGGTTGTACACTTGGAACTTGAGACTGACCCTTATAAGAAATGAGTTAAGCTACAAACCCCTTCCCTTGGCCAGAGATACAAGCTGTGAATTCTTTCCCCTGACCAGATCACAAAAGGTGGGATTATGACTCCCAAACATTGATGAGTAAATTCATATATTTGTGATTATACCTTTTGAAATAAACATTTCTTTATAAAGTTAATCCAGCTATTAGTGGATAAATGGAACTGGGGTGTAGGGAATTATCCCCTCATACTTGAAGGGGCATGATTGGTGATTACTGGAACCATTTGCTGAGAGCCTAAATGCTCTAAACGTCTTAAGAATAACAAAGAACCTTGGAAAGGGGATAAAATGGAGCATACCTGGCCTTCCAGGCAATGAGGGCCAGGGTAGCTTTTGTTAATATTCATTTTACAATTTAAAAAAAAAAACATTCTGGTAGCTACATGAAGGATAGATTAGAGTGGGTGAGGCTGTGAAATTTATCGATTATTGATTGCTTAATAGTTAAGAGTTTTATTAATCACAACAGCAACCATTGTAATTAAAGGCTTAGATTTAAAACTATTTTATATAGGCCTTGATAGCATGATACTTGATAGAAGACTATTCACGTAACTCTGAGTGAACCTGCCTCTTGAAAGAGATAAAGAAGATGAAGGGAGGATGATGCAACCTAGTCAGGAGATGTTTTTCCTAGTACTGGATTTCTCTGGTACAGGGATTGGGGACTTTCTAAAAGGTGTTCATTAACTCTGAATTACCATGGACTCTGAAAGACCTGTGTTGCAAGTCAGGGTAATTATGGATCAATCACAATTTTAGTTTAATTGGCACCAATTGACATTATGTAATGAACTTATAATCAAACTATATAAAAGGATGCTCTGATTGTATGGGTGGGTCTTTGATCACTGAGGGATCATTGATTTCTATTGTTGGTACTTGAGCCATGACTCTGGGCAAACCACTTAATCCTCTTCATGTCAGTTCCTCAACCTGTAAAATGAGCTGGAGAAGAAAACAGCAAACCACTTCAGTATCTCTGCCAAGAAAAACCCAAATGAGGTCACAGAAAGTCAGACGTGGCTGAAAAACAACTTAACAACAACAAAACCTCAGTTTCCCTTAATCACAGATTTATTGTGACAAGACTTGAAGCAGACTAATTACAAAGCTATGAAAATAGTTCAGACAAAAAGTTATGAGAGGCAGACATGGAACCAAGATAACAGAGTTAAGAAGCACTCAGTCAAGCTCTACCAAATTCCGCTTCAAGCAATTATAAAATAACACCTTAAATTGAATTCTGGAGCAGCAGAACCAACATAAGAACATAAGAAACAATTTTTCAGCCCAAAACAACTTAGGAGGTTGGCAGGAAAGGTCTATTTTCAGGAATATAATAGGCAAATTCGAGAGGTCCCAGGCCAAGGAGAAAATATAGCAAGTGGTCAGAAAGAAACCATTCAAATATCATGGAGTCACAGCCAGGATCACACAAGATTTCGCAGCTTAAGGATTGGAGGTCTGATATTTTGAAAGGCAAAGGAGCTAGGATTTATAATCAAAAATAACCTGCCCAGAAAACTAAACATAATATTTCAGGGGGGAAATGGATATTTAATGAAATAAAGGCCTTTCAAGCATTTCTGATTGAAAAGGCCAGAGCTGAATAGAAATTCTGATTTTCAAACACAAGACTCGAGAGAAGCATAAAAAGGTAAACATGAAAAAGAAGTAATGAAGAATTAATAAAGTTAAAATGTTTACATTCCTATATGGGAAGATGATAATTTTAACTCCAAAGAATTTTATCATTACTGGGGGAGTTAGACACAAGTCAGACAGAGGGCATGTGTATGGCATGACTATGATGGCATGATAGTTTTATGGGAAAAAAAACAATAAAATACATAAACCATTGGCTAATTTGATTTTAAAAAGAAAGAACAAAACCAAATTACCAGTATCAAAAATGAAAAGAGTACATATACCCCATTAAAGATAAATTATAGCAATGATTAGGAGCTATTTTGCCCAATTATATGACAATAAATCTGACAATCAAAGTGAAATGGATGAATAATCACAAAAATAAATTGTCCAGATTAAGAGAAGAGGAAATAGAATCCTTAAATAATCCTATATTAGAAAAAGAATTGAACAAGACACCAATGAACTCCCTAAAAAAAATCTCTAGGACCAAATCAATTCAAAAGTGAAGATTTTGCTCCAACAAAACCAATGTAGCCAAGGTTAGAAGGAGAACAGGACACTGGGGGAAATTTTTTACAGTAAGTTTCTTTGATAAAGAACTCATTTCTCAAATATATAGAGTACTGAGACAAATTTATAAGAATAAAAATCATTCCCCAATTGATAAATGGTCAAAAGATATGAGCAGGCAGTTTTCAGAAAATGAAATCAAAACTATCTATAGTCATACAGAAAAATGTTCTAAATCACTCTTGATAAGAGAAATTCAAATTAAAACAACTCTGAGGTACCACATCACACCTATCTGATTGGCTAATATGACAGAAAATGAAAATGATGCCCATAAATTGGGGAATGGCTAAACAAATTGTGGCATATGATTGTGATGGAATACTTATTGTGCAATAAGAAATGATGAAAAACCTGGAAAGACTTACATGAACTGATGCAAAGTGAAGTGAGCAGAATGAACAGAACATTGTACACAGCAACAGCAATATTGTGTGATGATCAATTGTGAATGACTTAGCCATTCTCAGCAATACAATGATCCAAGAAAATTCCCAAGAACTTATGATGAAAAATGCTATCCACCTCCAAAGAAAGATATGATGGGGTCTGAATGTGGATTAAATCATACATTTTTTAACTTTATTTTTCTTGGGTTTTTGTCTGTGTTTTCTTTCACAATATGACTAATGTAGAAATATTTTGCATGATGCATGTGTACAGCCCATATCAAATTGTTTGCCTTCTCAATGTGAGGAGAGGAAAGGAGAGAATTTAAAACTCAAAAAAATTTTAATGATAAAAATTATTTTTCCATATAATTGGAGAGAAATAATATATTTTTAAAATAAAATAAATATACATTTAAAATCAAACTATATAATACCAAAAAAATGATGAGCAGGATAGTTTCAAAAAATATGGGAAGACTTATATGAACTGATGCAAAGTGAAGTAAGCAGAGTCAGCAGAACATTGTACAAGATAACATCAATATTGTACAATAATCAACTGTGAATGACTTACCTATTCTCAGCACTATATGACCCAAGACAATTCCAAAAGACTTATGACGAAAAATGCTATTCATCTCCAGAGAAATAACTGATGGAGTCTGAATGAAAATGGAACATACTTTTTTTACTTTATTTTTCTTGGAAATTTTTTTGGTCTCTGTGTTCTTTTAGAAATATATTTTTGCATTGCTGCACAAGTATAATCTATATTAAATTACTTGCCTTCTCAAGGACGGGTTGGGGAAAGAGGGAGAGAATTTGGAACTCAAATTTAAAAAAAAAACAAATGTTAAAAATTTTTCTTACATGTAATTGAGAAAAAATAAAATTTTTAGAAAAGAACAACAAAATTCATCTGGAAGAATAAGATTTTTACACTATCAAGAGAAATGATGAAAAAAGTGATTAAAGAGGGGGCCTGCCAGTACCAGATGTAAAAATTATGCTACTCACCAAGACAATTTCATACTACATAAGAAAAAAAGAAAGATTGATCAGTAGAAGAGTTTAGGTACCCTATTACAAAAGCAAATGAATACCATTGTGTAGTGTCTGATAGAACCAAACATTCCAGGCATTGGATATTTGTCAATATTTGACAAAAACTGTTGAAAAAACTAGAAAGTAGTCTGACAAAAACTATATATAGACCAACATCCCAAAGCATATACCAATGTAATCTGCAAATGGGTACATGACTCAGATATAAAAAGGTCATATTATAAACAAATTAGAGGAGAAAGGAGGGAATAACCTGTTAAATCTGTGGATAAAGTAAAAGTTCATGACCAAAGAAGAGACAGGTAGGATCACAGGACATAAAATGAGAAATTTTGATAACTTAAATATAAAAGTGTTTGTGCAAAGAAAACCAAAACAGCTAAAATTAGAAGAAAAGTAGATAAATGGGGAAATATTTGCATCAAGTTCCTAATAAAGGTCTCATTTATAAAACATAAAAGGAACTGATTAAAATTTAAAATAATAAGGGCCATTCCTTAGTTGATAAATGGTAGAAAGACATAAACGGGCATATTTCAGAATAAGGAACCTAATATATCAATAGCCATATTGAAAAATGCTCTAAATCACTAATAATCATAGAAATGAAAATTAGGCAACTCTGTAATTCCACCTCACACACATTAGATTGGCAAAGTTGATTGACAAATGAAAACTTGTACATGATTGCGCTATTGGAAGAATTGTGAACTGGCCCAGAAATCCTGGCAATCAATATGAAACTATGCCCAAAAGTTAATAAACATTGCATACCTTCAACCTAGAAATACTAATATTAGGTCTATACCTCAAAGAAATAAAAGAAAGAAGAAAAGAACCCATATGTATAAAAATATACCAGCCCTTTTTGGAGAGGCAAGAATTGGATTCAGAGTGGGTACCCATCAGTTGAGGAATGGCTAAGCATACTATGGTGTATTAATGTGATGGACTACTATTGGCTATAAGAAATTATGAATTGGATAGTTTCCAAAAAACATGAGAACACTTGTATGAACTGGGAGGCAGCATGAGGTAAGCAAAATCCACAGAATAATTTATATAATAACTATATTATTGAAAATCAAATAACTTTGAAAGAGTTTTAAATGCTGATCAATGCAATGACCAATAATGATTCAAAACAACTCATGGTGAAGCCTGCTACCCATCCCCTGACGATCATCCTGAGATGATGCACTCAGAGTATAGATTGGGATATATATTTGGGCATGGACAATGGGGGAATTTGCTTTGCTTGACTATATAACAGGTGGTTTCTTTTCCTTTCTTTCTCAAATGTAAGGGGTAGAGAGAATGGGAGTGAGAAAAGGCAGATTTTTGCTTATTAAAAAATAAAAATTTAATTAAAAAAGAAATTAAAACATAGCAGACAAGAAGAAAGCAATAAGGTAATTATATCTCAGCAATTAAAAGGTACTAAATCTTGATCAAGTGCTTACCTTCTAATAGAGGGAGAAAAAACAATTATCCCTTCAAAATTCCACTATCTTAAAGGTCTCAAAAATCAATAAAACCAAATTCAAGGACTAGATGAAATTTAGTTCTGTTTTGTTTAAGAGAGAAAAGAAAGAGGGGAAACAAATCGATCATAGACAAAATGAGGAAGAAGAGTGATGAATGTATGATTTTTTAAAAATGATTTTTGCCAGAAGAATATATAACCATGGAATTTGGGGTGGCTGAAATCAGACTTCTCACTAACCTCATTCTTATTTGAAGTGAGCAAAGGTAGGCAGAGTATACACATACACACACACACACACGTACACAGACAGAATTTGATAAAGAAATATCAAGTTCATTATATAAAGTTAATAGGGAAATAGGCATAAATATCAAGAGAGAAGAGAGGGACTTAAGGAGAGTTGAGTTAAGGAAGAAATAGGAACTGATTTCAATGACAACAACTACTAGGGAAAAGTCTCCCTATTCAACAAAAACTACTTGAGAAAACTGGAATGCAGTCTGGTAGAAATTAAATTTAATATACACTTTTCTAAAACTCCACAACAGAAATTCACAATTTCTTATATCATCATATTTTTTTCTTTGTATAGTCAATCCTCAACATTCACACTTTAACTTTTGTGACATCAAGCATTCCTGTGATTTTTATTAGTAACCTTATTTTAACTTTCTCATTGGCAACCATGCACATTCACAGTACTGCATAGTAGAGAAAAAAATGAGAGGCATGGTACATGCAAGTTTATGGAGCAGCTGGTATCCTACTAGGCACTTCAATGGTCTTATTGACTCTACCATTGTAGGGTAAGGATCTCCCGGTGTATTTATTGCATGCTTTCATTGTTTGCCTTTAAAACTCAAGTTTTGTGTTGCAATTATACCTCCCAAAGCATAGCACAAGTCCTTTGGGCTCTAAGGTGATGCTGAGACCTTGTCAGTCTTGGCATCTTCTAACAGCAGCAACTAAAGTCAGTGAAATCTAAAATCAATTAACTCTATTTTAAATCATGATTTTCCCTCATTTTGTGAAGTAGGCCCTACTGTGATATGAAATCATATTATTTAAAGAGGAATGCTCTGCTAAAAACAATTGGGAAACAGAGGTGTGGGTGTGAATCCCATTTGGAAATCCCCAACTCCTCTTGTCAAGTGCTGATAGTTTCTCATTCAGAGTTCCCTGTTCCCCAAATGTGCCCACCACAAGGCTGATACAAGGGGTTTAGGGCCAAGATATTCCAGGCAAACTGGAATGTGCTCATCACAAGGTTCTTTGTTCCAGCAACAACCCCCTTGTCCCACCATACTTTCCAACCACAACTTCTCTGTTTAACTTCTATATTTCAAACTCAGTTTCCCTGTTCTGATTGATTATATCTGTTACTCAAGATTATGTAAACTTCCCACGTTCCTTAGTGTTGACTATAACAATGCTCTGTAAACCCCAAGATGGCATCCTTGATTTCTAAGGAGCCTTGGATCACATTTATTTGCAATTGTGAGGTTTGCTAATAAATTGATCATGCCTAAAACTTTGTCGTCTTAATTTATTTTTAATGTGGATTTCTATTGCAACAAGTGCCAACAACCTCTCCCTTGGTTTTCAGAGGGCAGCCAAGGTAGAAAGGTGAACAGAGGTATAGTATATAATACAATACCTTCACACTGCCCTCTGACAGCATGGAAGGTAAGATTCAGTTTTTAAATGTTTTAGTTTTAAGAATCTTATTTGCTATACAGTATTAATGCTACTATAGATTTCATGTGTTATAAAAAGTGAATGTTGTCTAAAATCAATGTTTTCCATTGAAATGTTAGTACAAAAGGTCACAAATTTCTAGGGAATTACTAGTGAGAAAAATTACCATATTACCAATATTATTTTGTGTACTATATCTTACAAATTATTTCATGGTTACTGTGTTAATAAAAAATTAATATTATCAGAATTAATGTTTTGTTATAAGAAATATATGCAGAAAGTGTATTGTCAACAAATTCTAATGAAAGATTACAGTTTTTGGTGATCATGGGAACCTAATCTCCTATTTCCCGTAGGTTCCATGAATCAACATTTGCATTGTTTTTTACTTTCACACCATTTGCTAGGAATGCTACCCCTGAAAAAGTTGAGAATTGACTGTGTATTGAAATGTTTGTATTTGTTGGTGTTTGTTAAGTATAAAACAAAAAAAAAATCAAAATACTTAAATATTGGATGTCATTTTTAGTTGATAATTTATAACAGAAGTTAGAACATTTTTGCAAAGCAGTGAGAATGGATAAGAAAAAAAGCACAAAAATACAGCAGTTCAGCAGAGATATTAGAGTCAATTCATAAGACAAGTTTGGAAGAGTGCATGAGGTTCCTACATGAGAAAATATAGATCTAGAAGAAAAAGTATATGAAAAATCCTAAGAATTAACTGGCTTTCAGAAAAATAAAGTGATTCCAAAAACCTGAATATCATATTTAAAGAAATCATAAAAGAAAATTACAAAGTATTGAATATAAAGCACAGATCATCACAGGACACCAACAGAAAGGAACAACAGGTTTAACTCTCTTGAAAATGCTCATAAAAATATTAAGAAGAAATTCAAAGAGAAAATATTTCCATTGATCAGCTAGACAAAGTTCACATATAAAGAAACTCCTCTCCTACTTACCAAAAATTGCTCATCAATATTTGGAAAGGAAAGATTATAATACAATAAATGAAATAGCAAAGAAAAATTAACTGTAAATAAAGGAAATATCCTGCAACAATGAACATAATCTTAAAAGAATTATCTCCAAACAATACTTGTATGGCTTTCCAAAACTCTGATTTATTTTTTCTAGAAGCATCATCTCCAAGACTTTACATTCAGACTCATATGTTTCCCTTAATCTTCCTACTCTAGTTCAATTTTCTGCTAGTTTTGTCATATATTTGTTTCTATAACATGTGTTGCACCTCTCTTGTCCAACTTAGACAGAATGTGGTTCATGAACCTCCTTCCTATTTCTATCCCTCAACTCTTTGTTTCAGTTACCTGCACCTCTGGTTCTTCATTTTCAAGAAACGTTGACTCCTTATCTCCTCTTCCTTCTGATTGTAAAGAGTATTTATTTTTGAAGAATGGAGCCCATGGCTTATCTCTCTTTTTTCCACATTGAATCTTAGCTGTTGGGATTCCTAAAGAATAATAATCTTATCTATTTCTTCAATGTTTTTCTTTCTTAAGCTTCTTTTATACAGTATATAAAAGATTCTACTCAATTTTATTTTTCTCACAAATATGTGGTCACATATATGTATAGGCAAATAGATATATAGCTATTCACTATAATTATTTGACTTCATACTAGGATTTCTAGTTGAACATTTATGTGACTACACAAAGTATTTGTGATTTTATTTCATCAGGATGGTAAACTTCCACTCCAGTGCAGTTCCTAACCTGAGTATGACTATATATGTAAGTCTATGGAGTTGACTGTGGCACACAGAACTTAAGTAACTTGTCCAAGTCCACATAGCATCTGAGAAGGATTTGAATACAAGTCTTACCAACCTCAAGCCTACAACTGCCTCTGCTAAATCATACTACTTATTCAATGAAATGTATTAAACATATTATTAACTATGATAATTTCTAAAATTATATAATATCAATGAAATCAGAAAAACCTAGATTTAATTTTTAAAGCCTAAGAATAAAAAGACCTTTCCTTATTATGATCATAAGCATCCATCTAACCAATCAACAAACATTAACTGAGCACCTACTATTTTTGCTAAGAATATAAAGACAAATATGAAACACAATGAAATAAAATGTCCTGTAGGAGTTTATGACAAGAAACATGTACGTGTATATATGTGTACAGGCACATATATGGATATTGAAAGAGATATATACAAAATTTATTTACATAAGATATATAAAATCCAGGTACGTGGTGGAAGAGGGGAATTAGAATCTAGAATGATAAGAAAAGGCCTCATATAGGAGGTGATACTTTAGCTGGACCTTCAAGGTACAGGTGGAGAGAAGGAAGGCGTATATTCTAAGCATAATGTCCAAGTTGGGGGGATAAGCTGCGGAATATCATGTGTAAAGAACATCAAGAAGGCTAGCTTAGTTAATATGAAAAATTCATGAAGGAGCATAACATGTGAAGGGTGGAAAGGTACATTAGAACCAGGTTATGAGGGTTTTTAAATAAATGTTTAATGGAGAAGCTCATATTTGAACTAGAGGCAATGGGAAACCATGGGAGTTTATTGAGTATGGAAGTGATATGGTCAAATTTGTGCTTTAGGAAAATCAGATTGGCAAGTGTGTGGAAGAATTTGGGATAGGAGACATTTGAGGCAGAGAAGTCGATTAAAAGAATATTGAAGCAGTCCAAGTGAGAAGTAATGAAACCCTGAATGGGGTGATGGCCATGTGAATAAAAAAGGAGATATATGATAGAGATGGAAATGGAATTTAAAAGTGTTGACAAGTAATTAGATAAGAGGAGTGAGGAAGAATAAGGTGCTAAGGATGATTTTGAGGCTGTAAATCTGAATTACTGAAAGGATAGTGGCATCCTCAACAGAAAAAGGGAAATTCAGCGTTGTTGTTAATATTGTTGTCGTTCAGTCATTTCAGTCACATCTGACTCTTCATGACCCCATTTGAGGTTTTCTTGGCAAAGATACTGGAGTGGCTTGCCGTTTCCCTCTGCAGCTCATTTTATAGATGCAGAAACTGAGGCAAAGAGGGTTAAGTGACTTGTGCAGAGTCACACAGTTAGTATCTGAAGCTGGATTTGAACTCGGGAAGATGAGTCTTTCTGACTCCAGTCCCGGCACTTCATCCACTCTGCCGCCTAGCTGCTCAGTACAAGACATTTTGAGGAAAAGATGAGTTTTATTTTAGACATGTTGAATTTCAGATACCTACAGGATATCTAGATCAAAATGTTTAACAGGCAATTGGCAATGTGGAACTGGAACATAGCAAGGAGACTAGAGTTATATATTTAGGGAGTAAGGTCTGTAGAGATGGCAACTAAAACCACGAAACTGAGGAAATCACCCAGAAACAGAGTATAAGGAAAGAAAAGTAGAGGGTTAAGGAAAGAGTCTTGAATTGCAGTTAGGGGACAAGATGCAAATTATAATCTAGTAAAGATAACCAATAAGAGGAAGTCAGATAGGTAGAAGTGAACCAAGAGAGATCAATGTCATGAAAATCCAAAGACTATAAAGTATCCAAAAGAAGACAGTCAAATGTGTCAAATACTGTGGGGTTTTTTTCTTTGTTTTTCAAAAGTACCAATAATATCACTGATAATGTCTTGATATGCTCGTGAATTGGATTTTAAGTGAAGCAGAGTTGTACAAAGTCATCAGCCTTACTCTCTCTTCCTGAGTCATCAAAGTCCAAAGACAGGACAAAAGTCAAGACAACTGGGATGCAGTGGCATCTTCAATGCCTGGCCAAGTTCTAACTACTGCACAGCGCCTGCTTCAGCCACCTTATGGTCATTGGAATAAATCTTTCTCGTATATCTATTCCACCAGGGAAAATCTTCACATGCTTGAGGTAGACATCCCCCTAATTCATTGACATGTTTGATAGCTGTCAGTCACCCTCAACCTGATATAGCTCATCTGTCAAAATGGTTTACCGGGAGAAGGCCACTGTGCATGCTAAAGCTCCTTGGAGCCACAAGTGAGAGTTAGGTGAATCAGGTGCTCACCAAAGGTGGATGAGTAGCCCTGAAAAGGAGTTAGCAAGCACTCATACCAGAGGTGCTAGCCCTCCTAAACACCCCATACACCCCACTAAATACTACAAAGGTCAAAAAGGATGAGTATTGAGAAAAGGTCATTGGATTTGGCAATTAAGAGATGACTGGAGAGATCAATTGCAACTGGTCTAAAACTAAAAGCTGAAAGCTAAAACTTTGGAAGCTTTCCCAATAAGATCAAAAAGAAAGCTGCTCATCATTTCCATTCTTATTTGACAGACTGCTAGAAATGTCAGCTATAAGAGAAGAAAAAGAAATTAAAATTAAATTAAAATAAGAAAAAAATAAAATAAGCATGGTTGAAAAATAAATCTTTATTGCTACTTTAAAATAATATGGCTGTCTACTTAGAGAACATTATAGATTCAATAAAAATTAAGACAATACCTTCAGCAAAACACAGGGATACAAAATAAATTTACAAAATCATCAGCTTTTCTGTAAAAGATCATAGAACAAAAAAAGATCTCAAGTGTCATTTTATCTAATTCTCTTATTTTACATTTAAAGAAATTGATAAGGGGCAGCTAGGTGGCACAGTAGATAGAGCACTGGCCCTGAGTCAGGAGGACCTGAGTTAAAAATTCGGCCTCAGACCAAACACTTGACACTTACTAGCTGTGTGATCCTGGGCAAATCACTTAACCCCAATTGCCTTAAAAAAAAAAAAAATTGATATGTTAAGTGATTTGCTCAAAGTCACATGGGTAGAAAAGAAAAGAGCCAAGATTTAAACCCAGGAGGAATAAATAGGAAGAGAAATTTCATTTATAATAGCAATGAAAAGCGTTAAATATTGGGATTAACTTACTAAAATGTACATAGAAGTCATATGAATAAAACTACAAAATCTTTCTCAAAGAAATGAAAGAAGATCTAAACAATTAGAAAAATATTAAATATACATGTCTGAGCCATATCAGTACAGTAAAAATTATCTACAAATGTAATATTAAATCAATCAAATTACTGCAGCTATATTTTATATTTAACCGTAGCTCAAAATTCATTTGCATAAGACTTTCCTCATTGATGAAGATTGATGACCTATGTGGACCCACATAACATGGGCAAAAGATAACACTCTCCCCTTAATACAGAATTAGTCAAATTTACAAAATGATTTAGAGGAGAAAAAGAAAACAATGGGATATAATGGGGGATTTAGAATGTAAATTTGGCATTAACAGATCTCAAGCTATATTACAGAGTTATAATTATTTTGGAGAAATAGATACACATTCTATGATAAATTTAGGATCTTAAAAGATCTTAACAAGCTAGAATTATAGGCCAAATTCAATAAGATAGAATTTAACAGATAAATGCAAATTCCTCTACTTAAATTAAAATGTCAATTGTAAAATTACAAGATGGAGGTAGTATAGCATGAAAACAGTTTATGTAGAAAAGATCTGGAGGTTTCATATGACTACAATCTCAAACTCATTCAGCAACATGATATGGCAGCCAAAAAAAAAAACTGACGGGATACTTGGCTGCATAAAAAGACACAGTAGCCAGAACATCTGGAATAGCATCTTCAGTTTTGGGTACCAAGTTTTATTATTTTATTTTATGAGTCTGGGTCTCCTCATCTGGCTCAGGCTGAAAGTACAGTAGCCACTCATGGGCCTGATGCCAATAGTTGTGAATATGGGATCTTTGACCTGTTACACTATTTCTGAGCTAGGCCACTTCTCCCCTCCTTAGGCAGTTTGGTGGCCCCATAGTCCTAGGAGCTTACCATATTTGTGCCAAACTTAATGAGGACACCCAATCAGCTTTAGCCACTGCAGCTCAGAACTGAGTTCTAGCTATCCATCAGCTTCAGTCTCCCAGGAAAAGGTCTATGCCCAGACTGTGGTACCACATTTTAGAAAGGACATTTGTATATTGAAATGTTTCCAGAAGAGGGAAGCCAAGATGGTGAGATACCTTAGACGGTTCAACATGAAGATGGTTTTAAAAAATAACTTGAGTCAATGGCATTAGAAAGGAGATGCCCCAAATATCTCAGGTTACCCTTAGATCCCTGAGGCAAAGATGTGACAGGCCTCGGTCTGGGAGAGTGGGACCAGATATACTTGATACATTGTCTCTTTTTTTATTATTATTATTTTTTGGTATAAGAGATGGCTCACTGGGTAAGGGAATTAGGAGGGATATTCTTAGAAGTAAAGTGAAATATATAAGTGATTTTACAAAGACTACACACACACACATACACACTACTACCAACAATAAAAGTTTTAATTCCTTGAAAATAGTTGATGAGGAATTCAATAAAATTCTTCCTTTGAGTAAATTCATAAATTAGTGAATGAACATATTTAAATTATGTAGTTAGAGTCATGAAATCTGCTTATGATCCTCTCTAAATAGAGAGGAGTTGACTAAATAATCTTTTCAAATCCTTTTCCCCACCTTGTTAAAGACTTTGATAATAATTTACTATTTATAGAACCACAAAAACTAAAAGTTGGATCTGGGACACTAGTATAACTAGGAAGTAATCATCTAGCTTCTGCTTAAAGAGTTCCAGTAAGGAAAAACCATCACTCCCCATTATGCTTTGGCAGAGTACTCATTGTTAGTATGTTCTTTATATCAAACCTAAATTAACCTCTTTGCAATTTCCACCCACTTTGTCTCCTCCACTCTTATCCTGTGCTTCTGAAAACAGCGGAGGAATAGATGCTACCAAGATGACTGAGTCTGCTACAAATTAGCTTTCTAAACTCAATTCTGTCCTCACTTCAGCAGAGCGATCCTTTTAATGCTCTTTGATTCTCTCTGACACTACCCACAGCAGCTATTTCAAACCTCTTCTCTCTTCAAGCCTCCCAAAGCATCCCCCTTGACCTCCACATTCTTAGCTGAGATCCTTATTTCCTATTTTACTGAAGAAATAGAGACTATTTTCTATGAGCTCCCTCTTTCCCCTGTTACAAATCTCAAAAACCATGACATCATTATCCATTCTTTCCTCCAACTGCTGATGAAAATACAACCCTTTTCAACCAGGCCAGTTCCTTCATTTGTGCCCCTTGATCCCAACCTTTCTTTTCCCGTAGCAGACTGCCTGAACAATCATACTCCAGCCCCTGTACCTTTAAAATCACTAGACTAGAGCATAATGACAGTTAAATTCTAACTTCCAAGATTACATTGCCTCTTAAAGAGTAACAGTATAACCATATATGTGTGTATGTATCTATGTATATATGTGTATATGTGTGTGTGTGTGTGTGTGTGTGTGTGTGTGTGTACTGTCACTGTGGCAGAGGCCATGGAAACTGGTATTACAGCAGTATAACAAAAACTGAGGAGGGACTGGTCAATTTCAAAACTGCAAAAAGGGCAAGGAGGATAAGGACTGAAAAAAGTCCAGTGGATTCAGTAGTTCACAGATAGTGGATTAGATAGACAAGAAACCCCAAGTTTCAATTCCCTCTCCCTGAGGACACCTGATACTTTATCCTTAAAGTTTCTCTATCATTGCATTGTTGTGGGCAACTTTTCCATACTCTTGTGGCTTCATCATTGTTTGGCTGTCAGAGCTGATTTGGAAACTCTGGAGACTCCATTATAAACCCCTTGGTGCTGGGAACAGGGACTGCAGAAGCAAACACATGTGATCAGCCCCTCCTATTAATAACTTTTTAATCACTGGATCAGCAACACTTTTAACAAGTCCCCCTGTGCCACTCCAGCAGTAACCTTTCTCTATGGGGAGGGTTTAACCACTAACTTTTAAGGAAGCAATTTGTGACTCTAATTGCTAAATAAGGAAAACAAAGTTGTTTCTGCTAACTATTTGCTGCTTTCTCAGTGATAATTTAATCTTGACTCAATCCATATCACTCTGCCCTCATTTAAAAAAAAATTATTTCTGGAGGTCAAGAAGTTAACAAAGCAAAGAAATCAAATTCTCTTGAGTCTTATGGGGATAGTAGTCTTGTAAGCTGTCAGTCCATCCCTAAGAAGGTCAAGCTTTTGCACTCATGTATAAGATTGCTGCTAAAATGTTTCCTGGTAAAAGCAAAGTTTTCAGACATCTTAAGTGAAACTCCCCAGAGAAGTAGCAGTAGCAATAAAACTGAACCCTACAACAGGTATCATTTACAGAAAGCAAGGCAGGCCTCTGGTACACTAGGTGGAGCCCCTGTGGTGACCTTACAGGAGGATGTAGACAAGAGTCCCACAGGTTGGGCAGGTATGGATGGATGGCGATCTGCATCATTGGAGAACATGCCCACTTTGGTGAGATCACAGATCCATTAGAGAGTTTGAATATGTCTGGGTGTAGAGCCAGCCATGTGCTTATAAATGTTTAACAATTGGCAGTCTGAAAATAAAAATATATAACTAAGTTGTACCTTTCATTAATATTTTCCCCATTATTTTCTTAAGTCTAGACAAGAATCAAGCCCTTATTTGCAGCGTTTGCCAATTGCCAAGATGTAAATGCTCATGCTGAAAATGTAACAATCATCTCTGTGCAGAATATAATGTTTAAATAGGATGTCTGACACAAATAGCCTAAAATTTTGAAAGAGGATAAGATACCAATATAGATTGCTATATGAGTCCAACAATCAATAAACTTTTCAAGTGCTTACTGAGTGGTAGGCACTGGGTAAGCAAAAAGAAAAACCAAAAAATCCATGCCCAGAGAGAGCTTACATTCTACAAGGGGAAAGAGCACATACACATTAAGTAAGCACAAACTATAAGCAAAGTAAATAAAAAGTAATTTGTAAATTATTTGTAGTGGGGGAGAGGTTATCACAAAAGATCCCATGTAGGAGGTAACACTTAAGCTAAACCTTTAGGAAAACTAGATATTCTAACAAGTAAATATGGAGAGTATATTCCAGGTCTTCGGGATCATCTGTGCAACAGTAGATGAATGTCATATATGAGGAGCAGAAACCAGATCATTTGTATAGAATTTACTTTAGAGAGATGGAAAGTACTGTGTGAGTTCTGAAGGACAAGAATGTTATCACCCTGGAGAGTCAGGGAAAGCTTCCTGAAGGAAATGGCATTTGAGTTGGACTTTAACTTTGAGTTGGAACTCAATGCATGAAAAGAGGAAAAGAGGTTGTTCCAAAAAATAAGGAGCAGCCTTAAAAAAGGCATAAAAGTTTAAGGACATAGCACATAGTCCGAGAGAAAGGAGGTTGTAGAGTTTGACAGAAATAGGGGTTAGCATAGTATTAGAAAATTGAGAGTTACCTTGGAATTAGGAGACATCTAAGTCTAAAGCTAGCTTCTTACCCTCACTAGCAGTGTGACCATGTGCAAATAGCTTAAATTCCCAAAGTCTCAATCTGTGCATCTGAAAAATGTGGATAAAAATATTTGTAGTACCTACTTAACAAGGCTATTATGATCTGGCTGATTTCTGGGCCATCATTTAAAATAGAAGAATGACAAGCTTCTTGACAGGGGTAGAATACATCTAACTAAGGCTGGTATGTATGTATTTATCAGATTTCATTGATCTATTCAAATGTTATGGTCTAATTATCCATAGGGTTGAGTGAGGGAGAAAAATTTCCCATGTCTATCCACCAGACTCAGTAGCATAAAGAGTAGCTACAATGAAAGGAGAATAGTAGTTGAAATACCCATAATTTCATTGGAAACAATTTCTAGTCCTTAACTTCCAGTTAAGGTGGTAGATGAAAAATCATAGAGGATCTCAGCTCTCATGCTTATGCCCCAGAAAAATATCTTAAAAGAGCATGAGAAGGGGCAGCTAGGTGGTGCAGTAGATAGAGCACTGGCCCTGAAGTCAGGAGAACCTGAGTTCAAATACGGCCCCAGACCAAACACTTGACACTTACTAGCTGTGTGACCCTGGGCAAGTCACTTAACCCCAATTGCGAAAGGACGGGACGGGAAGGGAAGGGAAGGGAAGGAAGGAAGGAAGGAAGGAAGGAAGGAAGGAAGGAAGGAAGGAAGGAAG
>NW_020940360.1:462264-511268 GCF_900497805.2 Vombatus ursinus
AAGGAAGGAAGGAAGGAAGGAAGGAAGGAAGGAAGGAAGGAAGGAAGAAAGAAAGAAAGAAAGAAAGAAAGAAAGAAAGAAAGAAAGAAAGAAAGAAAGAAAGAAAGAAAGAAAGAAAGAAAGAAGCATGAGAGAGAGTAGTGATAAAGAAAACTGAAAGGAAAGAGAAATAAGTTTCTCCATCCTGTCCATAACTGTGTTAAAAGATGGCAAGAAGCCAGGGGAGGCTGGGAGAATAGTGATGCCAAGACAGTCATTACAAATTTCAGTAAACATACCTAAAGCCATGGGAAACTCTAATGCAGATGCTCACAGGAAAAGAAAGGAGGATGGGGGAAAATCCAATTCAAACTCCAGTTATTGAAGCTAAAATCAGTTCCTGGCCCTAGCCCTGGCCTGTCAGAATATAAGCAGAAGATAGAACCATTCATTATGTTTCACTGCACAGAAATCAGAGCCAAGCAATGAACTATTTGAAGCACTGGGAGCCAAATAGAAGATTCACAGAGAGTGAAAATGTGAATCTGGTGCAAAATTTATTAGGCTTCAGGTAAATTCAAAAAGCAGGAGTAGCAATTATGATTTCAGAGAAAGTAACTGGTTTGTTTAGGAGAAATCAGTAGGGAAAGTAGAGTATACCTAAATATAACATAGACAGTTACGTAACATCAATACTAATACATCAACACTAATTCTAATACATCAATATTAATAACCCACACCACAAATGGCATAATACTTTTAAAAATTCTAATCTAATTATAAGGAGAAATAGACAGTAACACTGTAATAGGGAGCTAAATTTACCCCTATCATACTTAGAGAAATTTGCAAAAAGATAAACAAGACAGAAGTTAAGGACATTAACAGAACTTTAGAATAGTTACATATGCTAGATCTCTAGTGATTGCTGAGTGGGAATAGAAAAAATATACATATTTCTTATCTATACATGGCACCTTTATAAAAATTGACCAAGTACATAAAATTGTTATATGCCAAAGCAGAAAAATTAAATACATACTTTACTGACCAAAACAATAAAATTATAATAAATACAATATTTTAAAGGATTACAACTTAAATAATGACTAACTTAATCCTAAAGAATAAATCATGGAAACAATCATGTCATTAAAGTTAATAACAATGACACAACCTACCAAAATTTTTGAGATGCAGTAAAAATTATCCTTAGAGGAAAATTCATGTTAAACATGTTCCTCAACTAAAGAGAGAAAGAACAAAACAATGAATTGGACATGTAATTGGACAAAAAAAATCAAGACATTAAAACCCCAACTAAATACCAAAATAGAAATCCTGAAACAACAAATATACAAAACAAGCTACATACAGGATAATAGGAAATAATTAACCAAAAGAAAGGACTAGAATTAAGGGGTTGAAGAAGACTTGCAGTAAAAGATGGGATTTTGATTAAGACTTAAAGGAAGCCAGTAAGGTGAGTAGGCAGAGTGGAAAAGGGAGAGCATTCCAGGCATGGGGGCAGCCAGGGAAAATATCTAGAGCCAAGAGATGAAGTGTCTTGTTTGTGGAACATCCAGAAGACCAGTGTCACTGGATTGAAGAGTAAATGGCAGGGAGTAAGATGTAAGAATGGAAAGCTAGGAAGGGGCTAAGTTGTAAGGGGCTTTGAATGCCAAACAGAGCATTTTGTATTTATGCCTGGCAGTAAAAGGAAGTCACTGTAGTTTATTGAGTAGGAGATGACATGATTGAACTTGCATTTTAGGAAAATCTCTTTAGTGATTTAATGGAGAATGGATTGGAATGGGGAGAGACTTGAGTCAGACATACCCTCTAACTGAGTACAGTTATCCCTTCCACATCCCGGGTTTCAATATATCACAGGTCAGCATAAGAAATTAAATGTGAATTTTGGGGGAGTTCATGTTTTGTGGAAGATGCACATGACACTCAAAAGTCAGCAAATGATATAGAAAAAGTTTAGAAACTCAGAAATGCAAAATATCCATATAGTATTGTATAATATCAACATATTATCTTTTAATACCATAATAATTCAGTCTTCTGGTAGAAAGAGAGGACCAAAACATTTTACATGAATTATCCAGATAACAGGGGAATCGTGCCTCTAAGCCCCACAATGTGGAAGGGATAACTGTATTGCAATAATCAAGGTGTGAGTTGATAAAGACCTAAGCTAGAGTTGTGGCAGTGTCAGAGGAGATGTTACAAAGGTGAATCAGTATGCTTCAGCAAAACCTTAGATATGTGGGTATCACAAGAGATAAAAAAAGGAAATTTTCAGTTACACAAAATTAAAAAACTTTTGCACTAACAAAAATTAATGCAGCCAAATTTAGAAGGCAAGTAGTTACTTGAGGGAAAAAAATTTTTGCAGCAAACTTCTCTGATACAGTTCTGAGATCCAAGATATATAAGGAATAGGTATAAATACATGAGAAAAAAGAGGCAATCACTAACAGATAAGTAGTAACAATATGAACAGTTCCCAAAAGAAGGACAAGCTATCAAACATATGAAAAAATGCTCCAAATCACAAACAGGAGAAATGAAAATTAAAATAACTGAGGTTCCACCTCATACCCATTAGATTGGCAGATGACTCCCCACCCCCCAAAAAAAGGAAAATGACATTTGTTAGAAGGGATATGATAAGACATGTATAAAAATATACTGCTGATGGATATATGAATTGGTCCAACTTTTATGAAAAACAAATTGGAGTTATACACAAAAGGTCACTGAGTTGTACATATGCTTTGCCCTACTTAGTAGTTGTGTGACCCTGGGCAAGTCACTTAACCTCAATTGTCTCACCAAAAAAACAAAACAAAACAAAACAAAAACATATGTTTTGCCCTAGCAATACAACTACTAAGCATATACCTCAAAGAAATAACAGAGGGAAAAGACCTTTGTGCATTCACAACAACACTAATTCCTACAACTAGATCCTTCTCAGAGGTAATGGTCACCATCAATAGAATGAGATATATATATACTTAGATGGCCAAAAGATAAGGATCTAATCTTCTGTTCATAGAATGTGAAATATTCATTTGGAAATCCCATAAGTCTTCTGGCAATCTTTACCTGCTGGGATAATATAACAAAGTAGATGACCTATAGTTTATGTTTTAAATTTTTGTTATCACATGTTTATAAGACTTTTTTGTTTTATGCTTTTATAGTTAAAGAAATAAATAGCTAAATAGATGATATCTACTAGCATGCCACTACATAGATTTAGTGTTATACTAATAACATTACTAAAGGGTTACTTTATAGAGCTAATAAAATTAACAAAAATTCATTTGGAATAACAAAAAGTCTTATAATCTCAAGGGGAAAAATTTTAAAAGTAATATTAAGGAGAAATAGCATATTCAGAGCTCAAATTATATTTCAGAATAGTCACCATCAAAACTATTTGTTGCTGGTTAAAAAATAGAAATGTAAATCAGCAGAATTAATCAGATAAGCAAAAGTCAAATTAACTTAAACTAATAACACAGAGTCCAATAACCCTGAGAATATAAATTATTTGTGGAAGAGCTTTGTTTGACTAGAACTGGAAATCAGTTCAGTAGAAATTAGGTTTAATCCAACATTCCACACTCCATATCACAATAAACTAAAAATAGATATCTAACTGCAATGTGAAAGGTCACAACACAACAGTTGTGGGTTAGGGGAGAATACAAAAGATAAAACAAGCAATTTCAATAATATGGAATTGAAAAGCTCTTGCATTAATTAAAAAACCATCAACTTGTGGTAAGGAATCTTTGCATTAAATATCTCTTATGATACTCTGATTTAGACTTACTTGAGTCCAAATCAGATATTGATCTCAACCTCTTATTTTATTGATGTAGAACTCCTCAAAAGTAAATCCCCTCTAGAAAAACACATTAGCAACTTATCTGTAATTTATATTTGGAAATTGCTTGAGGAGCTGAGAGGTTAAATAAATTACACAGACTACTACTATGTGCTAGAGGTAAGACTTGAACCCAGTTCTTTTGATCTTGAGGCTGGCCCTTTACCCACTATTCTATGCTTCCTTTGTAATATACAAGATATTTAGGATATTTATAAAGATGTAAAACCAAAAGCCACTGCTCCCAAGGGATTAGTATTCAACCCCTCTGAAAGATTGCTCCAAATAACCAATACCATAAATCTGAGATTTTCCCTCAACATCCAAAAAATTGATAAAGATGACAAAAGGTGGAAAAATAATGTTGGAGGGGCTGTGAAAACACATTCATAGATGTTTGATGAAGCTGTACATTGTTTCCACCACTGTGAAAAACAATTTGGAATTCTAATGAAAAGAAAAAGAAAAAGTAAAAGTGACTAAGACATCCTATCTCAATGACCCAGAGATATCCCTAGTAAGCATGTAGCCCAGGGACATAAAATACAGAAAGCAAGATCTCATATACACCACAATATTCATAGTAACACCTTTTTATTAGCAAAGAAACTTCTAATGATTGAGAAAAGGCTAAATAAATTGTGGTACAAACTATAACAATATTTTTATACTCTAAGAAGTATGAATACAAAATTAAGAGATGCATTGAAAGATTTGCATGAACTAATACAGAATTAGATGATGTATAATAAAATAAGCAAGTCCCAGGAAATAAATAAAAGTTACAACAATATAAATGGTAAGAACAACAAAAAGAAAAGTAACTGAATGTAGTAAAATAATAATGATCATCTTGGGTTCCAGAGAAGAGTTGAGAAAACCTATTATAGGTACTGAACAAATAGTAACACAGAGAATAGCAAATCATATACATACAATTGGACATAGTGTGTATTAATATGAACACATAGACAAGAACCACATAGGATGTGAAGATATAGATAGGCTATAATCTGCATCACTGGTAATATCCACATCAATGAAATCACATATCCACAGGCATATCCTTTTTCAATCAATATTTCCTTTAATCATAATGTAGTTGCCATAATATAATTTATTTTTCTAATTTGAAATTAGTTTCAGCTAAAATTATAACTGCAATTGCTGATTTTCTGTCAGCTGATGCATATTTTTCCTCATACTTATTTTAATCCTATAAATGCCTTTCTTAGATGTGTTAAGAATAGGAAACATATTGTTGAGCTTTCTCTTTTTTTAATATATTTATTTAACTCACTCTCTTTTGAAAGGTTAATTCAATCAATTAACAGTTGAAGTTACAGTTGCTAAATTTTGCTCTTCCTCTATTATCCTGTTATAATCTTTCTTTTTTCAGTAAAATATAAGATCTGCTTTTCTTTTGTTATTACAGCCACAGACATACACATAGAGCTACTAGCTCTTTCACCCACATGCAACTTGGACATAGTTCAAACATCAGTCTTTATAAACTTAGAGATATTCGTTCCAAAACATACTCACAAGCCTAATCCTGGCTTCAAGATTTTAATTCAATTAATTCCAAGTGTTATCTTATATTTATTGTTTAACTCTTCTTTCTCATCTTAGACAGAAATATAGCTTTAAATTTTATATGCTTTCCCTCCACATTGCTTAATATTTCTATAAGCTTTAATCCAAGAATTAAGTTCCTTCCTTTTTGTTATTTTAATTATATAAATGGCCAACTTTTCTGCCACTTTGATTTTTATTCTAAATCTTACCCCCAAAGAAAATTCTCTCCTGCCCATTACTATTTTTATCATGTAAAACATTTCCATATTAGTCATTTTGTACGAGAGAGAGAGAGAGAGAAAGGAAGGAAAATTTTTTAAAAGTATGCTTCAATCTGTATTCAGATAATATCAGTTCTTTCTCATGTTTCATCATAAATCCTTTAGGATTGTCTTGGATCATGGTATAGCTAAAAATAGCTATCATCCACAGTTCCTTATCATACAATATTGCTGTTACTGTATACAATGTTCTGCAGGTTCTACTCACTTCACTTTGCATCAGTTCATGTAAGTCTTTCCAGCCTTTTTTCTGAAATCATTCTGCTTGTCATTTCTTATAGCACAATAATATTCTGTCACAGTTATACACCACAACTTGTTCATCTATTCCCCAATCGATGGGCACCCCCTCAATTCCCAATTCTTAGCAACCACAAGGAAAGCCACTCTAAATATTTTTGTACGAATAGGTCCTTTTCCCACTTTTTTTTTAATTTCTTTTGGATATAAACCTAGCAGTGATATTGCTGGATCAAAGAATATACATAGTTTTACATCCCTTTGCCCATTACTTTTTTGTTAGTCCTATAGAATATTTATGTGAGATCATCTTGTCAGGGCATCCTATCATCTTTTTGATAGCACTGCCTACCAAAATAACAACTCCAAGGTTTTGTTCAATCTGTGTAATATTCATAATAACTCTCCTATCCAGTTCCATTCTTTCATTCCTTGAAATTATTTCAGGTCACGATGCTGTTGATTTGATAGTTCAGGGTTATAAATCTGTTACTTCTTAATTTTAATTGTCTATTTCTTACCAAATGTTTCAGCCTAATATTTCTTCAGGAACTACTTGGAGGTTTGCTTCTGGGTTGATTTGTATATCAAATATTCCAGCATATTTGGTAGTTTTTCAGCAGAAATGCTTGGAAATGTGGGAAATCAAAACTAAAGATAGTTTACAAATGGAAATAGATAGAACATAGAAAGCTATAATACAAATAAATAGCTATAGAAATATATATACATTAGTATTCTTATATTATTCTTCATTTAGTTGGATAAATGATTTAAAAGATGAATTTCCCCTTTCTGTTAATTTCTTAAAATTTTTCTGTTTTCTCAAGAGCAAATGATTTTGTGTGATGCTAATTAGATATATTCATAAGTAATGCTTTTTCTTTCTCTTATTATCACTTACAAAATCTCTAAAAATGAGGTCCTATATTTTGACAACAATCTGTCAGGGTGAGGGTAATCTGACATTTTTTCTAACGTGTCTAGTTAGCTCTATCTCTAATCTGATCCTTGATCTTACTATTTTCAAAAAAAATTGTGCAAAATAATTACAAGAATAGAGCAGTTAGATGCTCTACAGGAAGGAATGGGGAACAGAACTGAGGAGCTGAACTCTTTACAATCTTGAACTCCAAAATCATTCTGGAAGTCCTCATTTCACTTATTTTTAATATGTACTTTGGATTTTGATAACAGACGATGTATTTCTGGGAAAGATTAAAGAAATAGTTTGTGAGCTCTTAGAAAAGACAATGATCATTAATAGTCAAAGTTAATTTACTAAGAACCAATTATGATAAGTATTTCCTTCTATGATAGAATCTCTAGTTTTATGAACACATGCATTTGACATCACATCCGGATTTTAGAAATGCATGTATGTAAGGTAGTTTTGTACAATGCAGTAAGTAGAGACCTATATTCAAATCTAACCAACTCACTATTTGACAAAAACTGCTGGGAAAACTGAAAAGCAGCTTGACAGAAATTTGGTGTAGATTAACTATTATACACCAAGAAAAGGTCAAAATGGGTACATGATCTTGACATAAAGGGTAATATTTTAAGCAAATTAGTTTACCTGCCAGATTGATCGATGAGGGAAGAATTTATAACCAAACAAAAGATAGAGAGGATTACAAAACGTAAAGTAGATAATTTTGATTATATCAAATTTAAAAGGTTTTGCTCCAACAAAACCAATGCAGCCAAGATTAGAAGGAAAGCAGCAAACCCGGGGGGGGAGGGAAGGAAGAGAGGAAGGGAATTTTACAGCAAGTTTCTCTAATGAAGGCCTCATTTCTCAAATATGTAGAGAATTGGGTCAAATTTATAAGAATACAAGTCATTCCCCAATCGATAAATGGTCAAAAAATATGAACAGGCAGTTTTCAGAAGAAAAAATTGAAGCTATCTATAGTCATATGACAAAATACTCTAAATCACTTTTGATTAAAGAAATGCAAATGAAATTAACTCTAAGCAACCACCTCATACCAATCAGATTAATTAATATAACAGAAAAAGAAAATGACGAACATTTGAGGGGAAGTGAAAAAATTGGGATACTAATACACTGCTGGTGTTGTGAACTCACCCAACCATTCTAGAGAGGAATTTGGAACTATGCCCAGAATGATATAAAACTGTGCATGCCCTTTGACCCAGCAATACCACTACTAGGTCTGTATCCCAACAAGATTAAAAAAAAAAAGAAAAGGACATATATGTACAAAAATATTTATAGTAGCTCTTTTTGTGGTGGTAAAGAATTAGAAATTGAGATGATGCCCATCAATTGGCAAATGGCTGAACAAGTTGTGTTATATGGTTGTGACGGAATACTATTGTGCTGTAAGTAATGACAAGCAGGATGATTTCAGAAAAACCTGGAAAGACTTACATGAACTGATACAAAGTGAAGTAAACAGAACCAGTAACAACAATACTGCACAATGACCAACTATGAATGACTTAGTTATTCTCAGCAATACAATTATCTAAGATAATTTCAAAGAATTCATAATGAAAAATGTTATCTACCTCCAGAGAAAGAGTTGATGAAGTCTAAAAGTATATCAAAGCATTTTTTTCTTTATTTATTTTTGAGGGAGATGGGTAGTCTGTAATTTCTTTCACAACATAACTAATATGAAAATATGTTTAGCATGACTGTACACATACAACCTATACCAAATTGCTTGCCTTCTCAATGTGGGGGGAGGGGAAGAAGGAAAAGAGAAAATTTAGAACTCAAAAAAAATTTTTTAAGGAATCTTAAAAATTTTTACACATGACTAGAAAAATATTTTAAAGTATAATGTCAAGATTACAGATAATAATAGCTTTATTATTTTCTAGTCAGATAACATATAGACTCTTTTATTCAATTCTGTGTACCACATTTGAAGAGGAATACTAACAAAGCAGAGTACAGATAAAAACAGGGTGAGGAGATGATGAGATGTCTGGAAAGCAAGCCATATGGCTTGAAGGAACTGGGGAAATTTACTTCTGAGAAGAGTAAAGGAAAGTCTCATAACCACCTTAAAATTTTTGAATATAGAAGAGGAAGTTGATGTTTTCTATGTTTCTGCAGAGGGGGAAAACTAAGGCCAAAGGGGAAATTACAAAGAAGATGGCTTGAACTCAGTATGAAAAGAAAAATTCTCAAGTTTATAGCTCTCCAGTGATGACCTCAATAGACTGTTTCACAAAGTACTGAACAACTCTTCTCTGAAAACCTCTGCTATGAATTATAAACTATATATAAAGAAGCTGCCTGTCCTTTCCTATGTTTTGTTGAGTGCAGAATATGTTTTGAAGTGTTAAAAAGAAAGAGGGTCAGTACTTTTTAAAGTTTTAGCAAAAGGAAACACCAGGCTGCAAACAGAAGTGTGAGGTATATGTAGTCCTATACAGATGACCTATGTTTGTAAAATGTAAATTCAACAAATTTAGGGTTGTAAATGTAAATTAAGTATTTAAGAGGAAGAAAGGACAAAAGGAGTTAGCAGAAAATAACCTCTGGCAGTACCATACTAGGTGCTATTTGTGAAAGCACAAACAAAAGTACATGTCAAGAAAGCTTTAGGGGCAGATAGGAAGTGAAGTGGCTAGAGTACTGAACAAGGTCAGGAAGATCTAAATACAAATCCAACATCAGATATGTATTAGCTGTGTGATCTTGGACAAGTCACTTAATCTGTTTGCCTCAGTTTCCTTGTCTGTAAAATGGGGATAATAAGAATACCTACCTCTCAGAGTTGTTGTTAGGATAAAATATTTGTAAAGTATTTAGCACAGTGCCTAGCTCAAGGTAGATACTATACAAACATTAACTATCAATATTATTATTATGAGAAGTAGGAGAATAATAACAATGATGACTATAATTATGGCAATAAGAAGTTAGCATTTACATAGCACTTTAAGGTTTTCAATGCACTTTACATACGTTATCCCATTTGTTCCTCACAACAATCCTGTAAGGTAAGTGCTCATATTATCTCAGTTTTACAGATGAGGAAACTGAGGTAGACAGAGATTAAATTATTTGCCTAAGGTCATAGGGCTAGTAAATGCCTGAGGTCACATTTGAACTCAGGTCTTCCAGACTCCAAATCCAGCATTCTATCCACTAAGCCATTTTGCTACCTAAATCATAACTGGCAACATTGACAACCAGAGCAAACTTGAGCAAATATGCCTTCAAATAAACATAAATTGGGATGTGAAAATAACAGAAGTAATTAAGACAAATTCAGCTGGATAGATGTAGAGGCCCTGAGTCACATCTTCCTACTTCCTCCTCCATTTCTAGAACCAAGAGTTGAGTAGAAGGCACAATGAAGAAAACCTCACTTTGTTAATGCTATGGCTTAAACAAGTTACTGATTTTAACCTGGATTCCCATAACTTGTAAAGAAAAAAAAATCTTTAAAATTCACAAAGGAAATAATTATTTTTAACTTCATTTTTTTTACATAGGAAGTCTGAATTATTACAAGTTCTATAAGCAGAATAAATTTACTAGACTTCTCTGTAATTTCTTACCCTATATTTTCTAACTGATCTTCTAACAGGAATATTTGTTTCTTTCTGTAGCAGTTTCATCTGGTATTTTATAGGACATGATTCTGAAGCTTTTCAGTTCTAATTTATGAAAGTCTATGGTCAACTGTCCGGTTTTCAGAGACACAATCACATATCACTCCATTGATGATTATAAAACAAACCAAATAGGATTTTTTGTGGGGGGGGGGGGTTTGTGTATCATTTGTGAAAGTAAAGTAGTATATAAAATCATAAAAATAAAATATCTCCACACTGAGCATTTCATTTTCTACATGATCATCAAGTGACTTTATTATGTTTAGAATTTTTAGCAAGGATCTGCTTAAATGTAATTTGTAAAAAATAAAAATATCAAAGCTAAATTTTTAAAAATACTTTCAAACTAGATTCCCCAAAGAATACGTTTCCTATAGAACATTATTCATTTAATAATACCTGCCCTGCCCAATATACCTGAAAGAGATATTATGAAATAAAATGAGACAATGAATGTGAAAAACATTTTGAACTCTTACAGGTGACAACACTGTATAACTCTGAAGAAATGTTTCTCTTGAAAGACAACTAAGATATAGAATGTAGAGAGATGGCTCTAGGGTCAAAGAGACCTGCCTCTGTGACCTTGGGCAAGTAATTTAACTTCTTAGAACTGCCCATCCCCCCCAAAAATAGTCTAAGACTGTATAGAACAGGTAACAGGTAACAGTCTGCCATGGTAGGGGAAGTTTCTTTACTGGGAGTCTGTTACAGAGATGAAGTCACAAATCTAGTCCTCCTTCCTACAAAAAAAAATTAATTTTTTAAAATTTAATTTTAAATTTAATTTTTTAAAAACTAAAAAATTATAGATAATGAAATGAATGTCAACAGAATGTTTTCTGGTGTGGCTTGTCAGGTATTTCTCAAAAATCATTACCTTCAATCTCAATATAACTAAACCACTGATTGCTTCCCTTGTCTAAGAAAACTAACCCAAGATGAACATTGGAATGAAATTGTTGTTGTTAAGTCCTTTCAGTTGTGTTTAACTCTTCATGACCCTATTTGGGGTTTTCTTGGAAAAAATACTGGAGGGGTTTGCCATTTCCTTCGTCAGATAATTTTACAGATGAAGAACTGAGGCAAACAGGGTTAAGTGACAGCCAGTAAGAGTCTGAGCCTGGATTTGAACTCAGGTCCTCCTGGCTCCAGGGCCAGAGCTCTATCCCTGGACCACTTTATTAGTCCTTAGTACTAAACCTTTTAGCAGAAATTGATGCTTTTATGCATTGAAAAAATGCACTTATATGATTTATCCTACTAAGTCTTTGTGCACCTAGGTGGCATGGTTAATAGGGTGCTGAACTAGGATTTAAATCCAGACATTTTAAGACACTTCAGACATAGGTATGTATAGCCTTGACAAAATCACCTAACTTCAATCTTCCACCACTTACCTCCCAGGGTATTATGAGGGCCAAAAGAGATAATACTTGTACAACACTTAACTATTAACTGGCACATAATAAAAGCTGTATAAGTGTTAGCTATCATTATTATCAAATGAGATATATTTATAAAGTATAAAACTTGAACCACTATATAAATGATAGGGGTTTGGTTTTTTTTTCATTTTTATAGTGGCAACTTGTGTTGCAATCTAAGGAACAGAAACTCAGAGTTAGGAGAGACCTTAGTGGTCATCTAATTCAACATCCTTGTTTTCCAGATAAAGAAAATGAGGCTTAGAAAGATGAAGCCCAAGGTCACACAGCTAAGCAATGCCAGAGCTGAGATTTGAATACAGATCCCATAGAGTACAGATCCTAGAGTCTAGGTCTACAGATCCACATTCCCTTCCTAGTAACATTAATGCTTCTCAATCACAGAATATAATAGCAGAAATGTCTGGCAAAGATGTGGAAAATGGTACCCAGAAAAAAAAAAAGGAAAAATAGAAATGAGAGGGGTCACTGAAGAAATAAAAATAAAAGTAAAAATGGCTTCCCTCTATCATTGTCTAGCTTGTCACACTATACAAATTGACTTTCTCTCAAGAATGTTAGCTCCTTGAGGGCAGAGCTTGCTTATTTTGTTTTTGTATCCCCAGTATCCATCATGGTACCTGGAATACATTTGGTACTTAATCAATGCTTGTTAATTGGTTGCTAACTAAATACTTAACATTATTCATCTTCACTCACCTTTTGTACTATTATAAACCAAGGTCAAAACTCTTTTGTTGCTCATAAAGAATAAAAATTTCTTAAGGATGATATAGTACTGAAAGGCAGAATCAGTATACAAAAATTTCTTGACAGGCTAAAACACTGGGTCAGATCTAAGATGTATTCATAAAAATCCATTTCAAAAGAGGCAGGCAGGCACATGTCTATAAACCTGGCTAAGGAAGACTAAGGTTACTGTATTGCTCGAGCTTGGCAGTTCTGAACTGAAGTAAGTTAAGTTGATTGGGCATTCACGCTAAGCCTAACATTGATATGGTAAGGCATGGGGAGCTACCAGGCTGTCTAAGGAGGAGCAAGCTTGCCTGAGTCAGAAAAATGGAGTAAACTAAAACTTGTTTGCCAACCTGTGATAAGATCAGGCCTGTGAGGAGCCCTTGCACTTCCAGCCTGGATGAAATAGGGAAACTCAAATTTAAAAAGAAAAAAAACACATATGGCCAGAAAAGGAAAGATAGCCCAAGCCTTCTTTCAGGAAGAAACAATAATAGATGTAAAGTCCTTATGTTCCATCAGTACCCATGTCATATAAAAAGATCTAGAAGAAAGTTTCCAGCACATAAGATGGATCCATTGGGAGGATTTATGGGGTTATATGGGAGTCACAAAAAGATGAGAAAGTAGGTATGGATTAAAATTCATACCACTGGAGGAGCTGTCCATAATAATGAGCTCACAGTCCCATTGAATTATCACAATGATATAATAATAATTTTCATATTATTCTCAAAGTACAAGAGACATCTAGCATGTATCAATCTATACTAGACACCAAAAATTGGAAAATTACATAGTAGATATATGGTATATTTCACAATGACATTTTTTTCAAAACATCTACTATGTGTCTAGCATTGTTTAGGTCAAGTCCAAAATTCTCACAATCTTGATTATTTGACGTGGCTTGTCTAGGGTGAAAGAATAAGAGACTGTACACTAAAGGATATATTATCAGCTGATTATGTAGGAATGTACTAAACACTGAGGATAGAAAGAAAAGCAAATATAAGCAAAAATGGACAACTACATTTTTTGGAAGTGGTAGAAAGATGTACACCTATTGGCTTCTTGTGCCTAATTAGAAGGTTTTCAATTGGGTTGTGAATGATGGGAAAGGGGAAATGAATCTGAATTACAACATGTGGCTGATGAGAGAAATGAAGATTTTGTGCCAGTCCATGAGATCCTTTGATCAGAGTCCCAGAAAGAGAAACTAGAGAACATATGAGATCACTTGTTTCTGCTGAGAAAACGAACTATGTATTACATAGAAATAAGCAAGATTTATAAGGCCTATATGATGTCAATATAACCAGATGAAAAGTATAGCAAAACAATTAGGTTTTGTTAGTCATGTGCCCTCCCCCCCCAAAAAAAACTAATCTCTTTCCCCAAACTGACCTCATTTGAATAAATCAGTCAAATCAACCAGTGTATTTGCTGTCACATGAACAGTTTGAGCATTTCCTTAGTTAACTAATGACAAGCCTACCTACTGTGACCTCCCTGCTCTGGAATGGAAAACTATATTTGATATAAGAATTCACTGGGATAGAAGGGTTCCTTAGCCTCCTGAGTTTTCTCATCTATAAAATAAAGGATGCCCTTAATTCCTCATTTAAATGTAGAGGTTTAGAGTTAAAGGCTTCTGAGTCTTCCAGTTCTAGATCCATGATCCCGTTATCCTATGAATCCATCTCCAGAAGAATAAGGCCTGAGGAGCAAGTTGCAGCATAGGGAAAATTAATTTGATGAAAGATTCTATGAAGGAAAAGCCTACATCAGGATCAGTGAAGTAAGAACAAGCCATAATCTCTTTGCAACAGTATACCTGAGCCCACAGTTGGTAAACACCTGCTGAGTTAAAATAAAACAAGGGAAGACAAAGGTTCAAAGATTTCTGTACTCACAGGAAGTCATAGAATTTTAATGGCAAGGAAGCATATGAATCAATCTTCTCTAAGACCCTAAAGTTCTCTTCTCTTGCTCACTTCCCCACTGCCCCGCCTCACCCCACAATTACTCTTTTGGTCCAGCCCTCTCCTGGGGCTTCTGTTTAGACTTCGGCCAATGTCACAATATAGATCAATTTGGCTGTCTTCCAAATGGTCCTTTACAGACAATCACAATTGGTTACATAAAATTCTTGTTTGTTATCACTTGAGTTTTTTCATCCCTGGGGGTTTATTTACATGGTTATTATAAATTACTGGGGAACGGAGCTATGACTAACAACAGATGAGTGCAGTAGGACAGCTGAAGGACATTCTGTCAACCCTTAGAATTTTTCATCTATGGTTGTTTCCTATCAAAACATTACTAATGAGCCTGTGTTAATCAGATGCAATGCATTCACTCTGGGCTTTGAAGAAAAAACATGGATAGAGAGAAATGGATCTTTAGCATTCATCATAAAAGAAAAAGTTACCATGGTTGTTTTAATTAATTATCTTTTAAAAGAGATGAGCTCCTCATTAATAAAAAGAGAAATGCAAATAGAAACAACTCTGGGATTTCACCTCACGTCTAACAAATTGGAAAAGATGGGAAATGATTGTTGTTGTAGGGTTTATGGAAAGCCAGTCAATGAACATTTATTAATTGCTTGCTATGTGCCAAGCACTGTACTACGCCCTGGGGATACAAAGAAAAGCAAAAGATAATCCCTGCCCTCAAGAAGCTCACTATCTAATGGAGAGGCATGTGTGGTCTGAACAATATTCTAAGGAAATATTCTGAGGAAGTCAGGGTTAGGTGGGGTTTTTTTTTCCTTAAAAGGAATTGAAATATTCTTGAAATTTAATTGGTTCCAAGGACTAAAAAGGTCCTGCCTTTAATGTAGTTTCCATGTAGCATAGGTACAGAAAGCAGGTCATGAAAAGATGAAGAGTTTCCTCCCTTAGGATTCGGATTAGCAGACCAACATGGGAAACAGAGGCAGGGAAACTCCAAAGTTGAATCAATGTTGTATCTTTACTGAATATCCTCCCCCTGCTATGACTAAATAACTATCCTATTGCTAACACCGAGATGTTTTATGAGTATCTAATAGCTAGTAGGGATGGTAAAATCAAGTGAGGGTTTTTTGAGGATAGAAAAAAATATGACCATGTTTGTAAGCTGAAGGGAAGGAGGCAGTTGGTAGGAAACACTGAAGATTAGAAAGATGCAATAGGGATAATAGAGGAGAAAATCTTTGGAGAAAACCAGAGGAGGTTGGCAGAACTGCCCTTAGACTTGGGCAAACTGGTTTGCCCTGGACCCAAGACTCAGAAAGTCCTGCACTTTTGGAGGATCCAACTCATCATAGGCACAAAAAAAAATTTTAAGATGAAAATGAAATGTGAAGAATAAAATAAAATAATTGTGAATGATCTGCACAAATAAGCAGGTGTTTCCTTATTTATATGGAATATGGGAATACGTAAATACACCTGAATCAGCCAATTGTCTTGGGTTAGAAGGGCAGCTAGGTGGGTGCAGTGGCTAGAGTGTCAGGCATGGAGTCATTAGTCCAAATCTGGCATCAGATACTTACTAGCTGTGTGACCCTGGGCAAGTCACTTAACCCTGTTTGCCTCAGTTTCCTCATCAATAAAATGATCTGGAGAAGGAAATGGTACACTACTCCAGTATCTTTGTCAAGAAAACCCCAAATGGAGGCATGAAGAGTCAGACACAACTGAATAGTAACAACAGAAGGAACAGTTCCAGATGACTGCATGGCGAAGAGGCCTAGAAAATGTTCCTAATTCACTTAACATGTTCCAGAGCAATACTTCCACTTGCCCCACCTTGTCAAGAAATGAATTGAGTATTCATAGACCTTATTGTTAACAAAGTCATTTGAAAGTACGATATATACTGTTGGCTGAATACAATATCATGGATGATAAATTTAATAATATAAGTGTGCACTAATGTATAGAACAATGACTTGTAGGTAAGAACATTATGCATTGTTACAAGATAGTACTTTGTAACAAAAATGCAGTGTGATTACCAATGCTATGCTTTCAGTTGCAGTCAAATCCTACAAGTATGAATATCACTGACAATAATATTCTGGTTTTCTGATCTGAAGTAAAGACCAAAACATTTTTGCTGAATTTAAGGATTTTCTTTCAACATCTCATGTACACTTCAGGTTTATGGCATGAAAATATATTACATTGCAGTTTTAGAGTGTTGCCATTTAAATATTTGTGTTATTAGCATAATTTCTATGTTTTGAGAAGTTAATCCTTTCATTTTTATTTTTTTTTTTTGGTGAGGCAATCGGGGTTAAGTGACTTGCCCAGGGTCATGCAGCTAGGAAGTGTCAAGTGTCTGAGGCCGGATTTGAACTCAGGTCCTCCTGACTCCAAGGCCAGAGCTCTATCCACTGTGCCACCTAGCTGCCTCATTAATGTTTTCAAAAGACTATATCTATTGCTTCGAATTTCTTTTTTTATTATTATTATTATTATTATTTTGGGCGGGGTTAGGCAATGGGGTTAAGTGACTTGCCCAGGGTCACACAGCTAGTAAGTGTTATATGTCTGAGACCGGATTTGAACTCAGGTCCTCCTGAATCCAAGGCAGGTGCTCTATCCACTGTGCCACCTAGCTGCCCCTAGAATTTCTAACATGTCCTTCATTAGCTAGTTAAAATTCTGGATGCTTTAATCTAAATTCTTAATAATTCACTAAATAACCCACTATTTTATCAGATTTGTTTCTAAAACATATTGCAATAATTAATGTTATTACTACAACTATAATAAACTTAAATTTTAAAATTCTCCCATTTAAAGAAAGGGCAGATTGACAGTTGCTTATCAAAGTGTATATGCTGGTTCATTATATGGCATAGATTGTTATCTTCTATTACATAAAACATCACATTAGAGGCTGGTTAGTTTATGTAGGAATAGTTTAATTTTTGCTTTTTGTGTTTGTGTATATTTAAACTGTTGTAAATAAGAGTGGGAGGAAAAAACAAGGTATATACAAAGTTTTGATATCAAAATATTGTCATAAGTTTGTATCAACAATTGAAATGTGAGTTTCACTAGATTTTTTTTCTTAGGTTATAATTTTGATGTATTTTGTATATTTAATACAGTGATGATTATTTTAATTTTGAGAATTATTGTATTTGAGATTTCAAAAACAGGGCACTATGAAATGTAAAGATATTATCAGCATTCCCTCCTCTGATTTATTTGTACTGCCAACAAATAATATTTTTAAATAACTTTAAAATTTAGTGTAGGATACAAGAATTATTTTTATATCTATTTCATGAAAAAGAAAATCATCAGGGTCTACTAAAATGTGAAATACACTGAAACAGAGTGCCAATAATTAATCTGCAATGAAGTTTTTATTCTTTGACACATTGTTGCAAGAGCAACACTCAGTTTTTCTTAGAATGGGTATTATTGTTGAGTGATAGTGGGCCCTTCAATGTATTCTAACTTCTGGTTGTCAGTTAACAAATGATTTTGAAAATGTTTGCCTCAGTTTCCTCATCTGTGAAATGAACTGGAGAAGGAAATGAAGCTATGTAAATTTGTGGCATATTGAGAGAATACGGACTAAGAGTAAGACCAACCTACCAGAGTACAAACCATTTTCCTTGAATATCTGATAAATAGGGTTGTAAATAGCTAGGAGGATGGGAGAAGGAGGGGATTCACTCTTTAAAGGTCAACAATTCTGCTCTAAAGTTTCTATACATGCTTCCCCTGTAGCATAATCTTGCCTATTATCTTGCCCTTCTAACTTATGACCTTTGGGAGAGCTTGTTTCTTTCCTTTGGGGGGATGAGCTGGGGAGTGTAATTAAAGGAGAGTTAGTAGAATGACCTTGTTTCCATTAAGGAAGCCAATATCGTTTTTATCACCTATTTATTTCTATCTCAAACAAATGTTTTACTCCATTTGGATCATTTAACATGGTGAACCACTGAATGCCTAGGCCCAAACTAACTTCTGAAGTTCTCAGTTTTTTAAAAATGGGTATGGATACCTGAGCCAAGATCATTGATAACTACTGGAAATTCCTATAATGGCTGCTGAGAGAAGCTGAGGTCTCTTTCAAATATGAAATTCTGTGAGTCTGTGAGTCTGTGACTTGAAGCCAAGTCTTTGAGAATCCAGAGGTGATGAAACTACATAGGTACTGACTCCAAATAGCTCCCAACAACACTAACAGGGCAGTGGGCTTTATGTTATCTGCCAAAGCTTGGTGGCCTGGAATTTGCTGGAGAAGCGTGTCGTAGTGCTCATTAGACACCTTCAGCTTCCCATTTTTTGATGTGTGCTGATCAAAAAAAAAAAAACTCATAATTACTTCCAGTTTAGAAAATCCCTTCCAACTGGGAAAATTGTATGGGAGATAATGACTACGCCAGGAGAGTTTTTAAAAAGTTTAGCTTCATATACCCAAGTACAATATTTTGAAGTTCAACATTTTTCACTATCTAGCCACAGGAGTTCCTAACCTATTTTGTGTCTTTGACAGTCTTTGACAATCTGGTAAAGTCTGTGGACATCGTCTGAGAACATTTTTTTAAAACAGAAAATAAAATACAAGATTACAAAGGAAGCCAATAATATTGAAACAGTTTTCAAAAAAACTAATTTTTTTTTAAAAGTTCACAAATCTCAGGTTAAGAATACCCACCTAGCAATTAATGGCATTATTTTGTCTACTACTGATACAACTGTGTTTACATCTTCATAGCAATTTATGATTTTTGAAGTATTTTAGTATTTCAAACTTACTTGTATCCTTTATGCCATGAGTTAGATAGAAAAGGCATCATCATTCTTCATTTTACAAAAGAAGAAAGTGAGCTTCTAAGAAAGGAATTGCTTTAGCCAAGGTCATATTACAAGCTCAAGGCAGAGCAGGCATTAGAAGGCATGTCTCTGGAGTTATCAAAACCTGAGTTCAAATCCAGCCTCAGTCACTTATCAGTTGTGTGACCCTGGGCAAGTCATTTAACCTCTATTTGCCTCCATTTCCTCAACTAAAACGAGGTTAATAATAGTACCTACCTCTTACAGTTATTGTGAGGATCAACTGAGATATAATTTGTAAAGTGCCTGGCACATAGTAGGTGTTTAATAAACGCTTGTTTCTTTTCTTTCTTCATTACTTCACTCTTCCGCATTGCATGTGTCTGTGTAGGCTTGTGGTAGCACATTATTCAACTATATTCAGATTAATAAAATATAGTTTTAGCAAAATCCAGAAGATCTGTTAGAGAAGGACACATCTTTCTCACTCACAAAACCATAGGTAGATTTTTACATTAAAACAAGCTAATGCAAATGTTGGGGGTAAGGGAGAGGGGCATTTTATTTAAACTAGCTTGATTTGCTTTAGAGTTATAAAATCTCTAACTGAAGACTAGAACCATAAAACTCTATTTAACACAATAGCCAATAGGTATTAAAATCATCTTTAATCAATATTTTTTAAAGGTTAATTTTAAATTAAATTATGTTCTTGAGTCCCTTCCAGCTTAGTGCTAGAAGAGACGGCTTATAAAAAAATCAAATGAATGACCCTGGCTTCTTCTGGGGATGAAAACAATGTTCAAAGCCATAAATTCCTTTGTGTAAGTATATAGGTCAATGATCAAAATCAGTATGTTCCTCAGAGCAGAAATTTTTTAAAAAATTAAGGTTTCTGGGGTTCCTGCTGATTTTCAACAGAAATAGACACTTATACATTTTGGAAGATCACGACTAGGCCTATATGCAGTACAAGGGAGGGAGCAGGCTCTATAAAACAGAGTTTCAAAGGGGAAAGAACCTAGGCTGTGAAGCAGTTGGAATTTCAAGCCATGTGAGACTAGGGAAGCTGAACAGTAGCTTCTGCCACAGAGACACAGAGGACGAAGGTGTGATTGTTTCTAGTGCAGCACAGGCTCTGGGACTCACTATTCTGACCTCCACTGCCACTGGCAAGTGAAGTCCCCAAAATGTACCCGTCTTCTTCCTTCAGAGCTCTAGGGACAATCATGAAGGGTTGAGGATTGTTTCTCTAATATCATTATTCATAAGCCCTCAGCAATTTCTATTACTGATTGTAAGTTAATGTCAATTAGCCAGCCAGACTTAATTTTTAGTATTTACCAAAGTAGTATAATGAAAACATTTCATACTAACGTCTCCCAAAACCAGGTACACACTATCCCATAAGTATATACAGAATCCAAGGGAAAGTGTGCCAAAGCTCAGAGAACACATGTGGCAAAGGATAACTCATTGCTCTTGGTTGCCTCAGGTCCATTTCTCCCCTTAATGGGATACTCATGAATTTCTCCTTAGGTGTAATTTATATTTCTTCTGAGCTCCTTGTAGAGTCCTAGAGCTGTGTGCTTAGTTTCTCCTTGCTTCCCTATGTAGATGCTGCTGTTAGCCACTGAGGTTCCAGGGCATCAATCTCTATCACCAATAGAAAGTTCCAACATCTTTTGACCTTTAAATATTCTCAAGGGCAGCCTCTGATCAGTTCCTTTCCCCCCCAGGCACAGGGGGGAATCACAGGGGATTGACTGCTTCTACCACTGAGATAACCCACCACTAAAATGTCCAATTCCAAATTGGCTTGCTATTTTTATGTAAGCCCTACAGAGCATAACCTACTCTTCAATCAATCCTTTTTTTTTAATTTTTCTTCATTTGAATTTTATTTTATTATCAGGTCTGCATTCTCTCCATTCCACCCTCCTCTCCCATTACAAAATAAAAAAAGTCTTCATTGTAATGCACTTTCTGTGTACTATCACCTCATTTCATTCAATGATTTTTACTCCTTATAAATTAAGGGTGTGTTCATATAATTTAATGCCTTGGATTGATTCAACAGAGGCTTTCTTACCTGATAAAAATATCAGCAATTAGGTTAAACCAGGGATAGGGAACCCATGGGCCTCGAGGCTACATGTGACCTTAGGTCCTCAAGCACAGCCCTTTGACTAAATCCAAACTTCACAGAACAAATCCTTTTATTAAGGAGAATTGTTCTGTAAAGTTTGTCGAAGAGCCACACTTGAGGAACTAGAGGGCCACATGTGGCCTCAAGACTCCAAGCTCCTCACCTCTGGGTTAGATTATGTTCCATTGAATGGGGCCAGGAGATTTGGTTCTTGAGGCAAGTGCTGCCATTGATTCAGGGCACCAAATGAAAGGCTCCCCATAACTTTTACTACTGTTACCATTATTTGACCAGTACTATCAATAGATGGAACAATGCTATCCTAAACACATTAGTGAGAGTGATAAGATTGGAAGAGATCATCAGAATTCACATAAATGAAATTAGAGGAAACACATTAACTAACTGTAACTTGATTGTTCTAGACTGAAAAAACCTGTTACCATCAATGATGTGTCTGGGCCTTTTGAGAACAGACACTCTTGATTTTGAATCAGCCATAAAAAAATAGCAAATAAAGTGCCAGTATCTGGCCCAATAAAGCTATAAAGTACACAGTAATGCAATGAATATGGATGCTTTAGGAAACTGGGACATGGACGAGTTAGCATTATCCAAATTAAAAATCAGGCAAAGTTACGGCAATCTCATGGAAAAACTAACAGTCCAGAACACAATGAAGTGGATCAGTGCTATATACATCAAGCCCATCATGGAGGTGAAAAGATACATAGAATAAATATAAATGAAGAATATATTACTTTTTAACTATCTTAGTGGAGAATAATTATTTTTTGACTGAACAATAAAATTTTATAACCTACAACATTGCTAAAGTTGTTAATTATTTCAAGTAGGTTTTTAGTGGATTCTCTAGGATTCTCTAAGTATATCATGATGTCATCTGTAAAAAGTGACATTTTTGTTTCCTCATTGCCTACTCTAATTCCTTCAATTTCTTTTTCTTCTATTATTGCTAGAGCTAGCATTTCTAGTACAATATTGAATAATAGTGTGATAATGGATACCCTTGCTTCACCCTGATCTTACTGGGAAGACTTCTAGCTTATCCACATTACAGATAAGACTTCTTGATAGTTTTAGATAGATACTACTTATCATTAAAGGAAAGGTCCGTTGATTCCTATTCTTTCTAGTGTTTTTAATAGGAATGAGTGTTGCAGCTTGTCAAAAGCTTTTTCTACATCTATTAAAATAATCATATGACTTTTGTTGGATTTTGTTATTGAGATGGTAAATTATGCTGATAGCTTTCCTAATATTGAACCAGCCCTGCATTCCTGGTATAAATCCTACCTGGTTTTTATGATATATGATCTTTGTGATACATTGCTGTAATCTCCTTGCTAGTATTCCATTTAAAATTTTTGTATCAATATTCATTAAGGAAATTGGTCTATAATCTTCTTCCTCTGTTTCTACACTTCCTAGTTTAAGCATCAGTACCATATTTGTGTTGTAAAAGGAATTTAATTGGACTCCTTCTTTGTCTATTTTTCCAAATAGTTTATATAGTATTTGAATCAATTGTTCTTTAGACGTTTGGTAGAATTCACTTGTGAATCCGATGAGCTCTGGGGATTTTTTCTTACAGAGTTCACTGATGGCTTGTTCAATTTCTTTTTTTCGAAGATAAGGCTATTCCATATTTCCTCTTTAATTAATCTGGGCAATTTATTTTTTGTAAACATTCATTTTACTTAGATTGTTAAATTTGTTAGTACATAATTGGGTAAAATAACTCCTAATAATTACTTTAATTTCATCTTCACTGGTGGTGAATTCACCCTTTTCATTTCTGATACTGGTAATTTGGTTTTCTTCTTTGTTAGTGGAGCTAGGTGGTACGGTGGATAGAGTGCTGGGCCTGAAGTTAGAAAGGCTTATCTTAAATCTAGCCTCAGACACACGCTGTGTGATCTTGGGCAAATCACTTAACCCTGTTTGCCTCAGTTCCTCATCTGTAAAATAAGCTGGAGAAGGAAATGGCAAACTACTCCAGTATCTTTGCCAAGAAAACTCCATAGAGAGGCAGCATGGTATAATGGATATTAAGCCAGCCTCAGAATCTGAAAGACCTGGGTTCAAGTCTGATTTTTGAAATAAACTGACCTGTGCAACACTGGGCACATCACTTAATGGGGTCATGAAGAATCAGACACAGCTGAACAAAAAATAATTATTTGGTAACCACTCTCTCCCAGTTTTCCTCCTATCTGACCACTCCTCTGGGGCCAAGATAGATCTAACCCTACCTCTAAGGGACACCCCTTCAAATACCTTAAGAGAACTATCATGCACCCTTTAAGTCTTCTCCAGACTAAACATCTCTAGGCCCTGCAACCAGTAATGCTTTAAGCACAATATTGTTGTCTTTGCAATATTGCTCAACAGCTGGGCTAAATTAACTTGAAAACCAGTCTTTGAAAACAATGTTACTTACCTATACTTTCTCATGTGACCACCAAAGAACTGAAAATGATCATTAGTTGTAACCTCTCAGGGCACAAGAATTTCAAGAGAGATAAAAACAAAAGCATTGATTTTAATTTAAAATTAAATTCTGCTTTACCTCCCAATAAAGGTATTAGGCAATTTTTAGACACTTTAAGGTTGTTTTTTTTTTTTTGTTCTTAAAATGTAAGTTCCAGAAGGCATCCTTTCCCAGAGTAACTACATCATTTAATTACACCTACATTAAAATTTGTTTATCAATGACTTCCATCTTTGATTATTTTCTTCAAAATACAAGGATATTTAGTTTCTATGTCCTTGCTGGCCACGTATCTGCTAATTTTAACATTATAGAGTTGAACTCAATTTTTCAAGTAATTGAACCTACCAATGTAAAGTAAAAGATTCTTCTTCATCCACTTCTACCATCTACTTGATTGTTTTCCACTGCTTTAAATAAACTTGAAGCTTTTGTCTGAATAGATGATGTGAGAGAAATTAGTTTTTTATTATAATATTTAATCTATATAGTGAAAAAATGCTCTCTCCTTTCATTATACACTTCTGCTCCTTGTAGTTGATTGCAAACCACAGAAAGCAGGTTTAACTTTGCCTTTCTTTTATTTTGCTTGTGTGTTTTGTTATGTTCTGTACATAGATTCAGGACAGGGGCAGCTAGGTGGTGCAGTGGATAGAGCACCGGCCCTGGATTCAGGAGGACCCGAGTTCAAATCCGGCCTCAGACACATAACATTTACTAGCTGCGTGACCCTGGGCAAGTCACTTAACCCCATTGCCTAGCCAAAAAAAGAAAAAGATACATAGATTCAGGACATCTCATCCTACTTTATGATTGAAGAAGCTAAGGACCAAAAAGGTATGTGACTTGTCTAATAGCAATGAGCAAATATGGGGAGAAATTAGAACTAAAACTCAGGTCTCATGACTACTAATTAAATGTCTTATCCATTACACCAAACCATCCTCCTTCTAGTATATAACTTTACTCAATCACTCTAGTTCTGCTTCAGTTGTACAGATTGTTATTGTCATTATTTCAGTAATGTTTACATACATTTTTCACATGCAAACACTTCAGATTTAATTACTTTATTTGATATTTTGATTTTTTATTTGATTCTTAAACTTTTGATAAAAATTATTTACAAAGTCATTTTAAATCATTGAATTTCAAGGAAGATTCCCAAATAGTAAACAAATATGAGAGAGTTTAAGTTAAGTTTTTCCTACAGTGTTTTCATTACTGACTTACTCACTTACTCACACTGTGATGTAAATAGTTTATGTATATGGATATGAATAGCATTATAGCTTACTCAGAGCTACATTTCCTAGAATACCAACCACTGTTTATGTAAAATTCCTAAATAAACTAGAAAATTATCTGAGAATGAAAGCTATCCGATTGAAATTGAGCCAGTAAGTCTCAGTTTGGTTGGCAAAAAGGAAAACTTGAAAACTTATATGACCAAGGACATAAGCATTTTGTTATATTTTTTAAATTTGCAGTTGTAGCTAGCCAAAAGCAACTTATCTGAAAAGCAATCATTTATTTTAACACTGCCACAAATTTAAATATCACTTCTTAAGTCCAGCTTGTTAACAAGGAAAAAGTCACCTGTGCTTCTGTAAGGTAGATTATATATTAAGTACTCTATTCTGCTTTCTTTCAGTTTTTCAAACAAATCTCCATTGGTGTCACTGTGAATTAAATTAGAAGACAATCATCTTATGTCTTATTAGAGTATGAAAATGAGCTATTATGTCCTAGTCCAGTGGGGAAGGCAATGATCCTTGTCCTATCCTAGAATTCTATTAATTCCCCAAAGACTTAACTGTTAACTGAATTAGCAAGCAAAAGGAGATTTTAGCAAAGAAAGTGCCTGCTTTGATTTTTTTTTTTTTTACTCCCTAGGTAGGGTACCAATTTTTATCTACTCATTAGCCATGGGAGTGAACAGATAAGAACATCTGCCCTAATAACCACAGATAGCTGATACTGTTTCAGTAAGCCTTCAATACCACTTCCTTTAATACACAGGTCAAGTACTAGCTTCTATATGAAGTCTTCTTGATCTCACCTTCTACTAGTGCCCTATCTCCAAAATTACCTTAAATTTATGTATATTTATTCTATTTATATTTATTCTGCATTGCTTATATGTGAACTTATTGTTTCCTCTATTGCAAATGTAAGCTTCTTGAGAAAAAGGATGTTTTATTCTTTGTCTTTGTATCCACAGTATCTAGGAATGTCTGGCGCATAAGAGAAGCTTAATAAACTCTTGTTGATTGGTAGCTACAGTTCCTCTTTATGAATACTGTCTCCACTAGTGCATAGTGTAGTTCCTTCCCATATTCCCATCCCAGGAAATTTGTGTCCATTTATTTCCATAAATCAGATCACAGAATCATAGACCTCTGAGGTCACTGCTAGGCCCTAAGGATAAAAAACAAAAATTAAGCAGTCCATGATTTTAAGCGGTCTACCTTCTATTAGGGAAGATAGCATATACACACAAGTAGATGCAAAACAGGTGAAAGAATCTTGCACATGTACCCCCAATGTGTATATATTTATTAATTTATAAATGATATACATGTATTACTATGATCCTGGCGCACAGTAAACACTTTAAAATGCTTAAGAATTATTACCATAAACCTAAACTGCTACAATTGCTTCCTGAGAAATCTTCCCACCCTGTCTATTCCCCCAGTCTAAACTTTGGCATGGATGCCAGACCTATCTTTCTTATGGCAAAACATAAAACAGACTGAGGAAGGTCATGGAATTTCTGTAAGACACTGATAAGTAATTGTCTGACTTGGATTGTTTGGGTATAGTCTTACTTTGGTGCAGAGGCTACATGATATGTCAGGATGCCTTCTGGGTTGGAGATTTTTACTTCTTACTAGACTGTCTTCATGAAATATCTAGATAGCAAAAACAGTCAAATAGTAAATCACTGTACACCTAATAAACATGTTTAGAATGTAATTTCTTTCAGAACAATTCACTCTGATTCTCTCTGCTTAGGAAGGGCAGGTCAGCTCTTTAACATAGTTGACAATTGTGTCTCTATTTTAATTTAAACTCTTTCTCTGAAATGGAACTGCCACATTAGATTCTTTGGCTAAGTAATTTTTGCTAATCTCAGTAACCCAGGATCAATTTATTTTGTGCAAACTAAGCTATTTACAACCTAATATATACAACGTTTAGGAAAGTAAAGCACCAGGAATTTGCTATCCAAATATGAAGGTCATAAAACAATTCTTTTTTGACCTTGTTATGAACAAAAAGGCCGAGTACAAGACATAAAAAATAATTAAATTGTCTAGTTATAACAGGATTAAACAGAAGAGAGGACCATCAGAAATTGAGGGACTCAGAATTGAGAGATTTGAGGTCTAGACTCTGATACTAAGGTCCTATGTGTCCTTAAGCAAGTCACATGTACAGAGAATACTTCTGCGCATATGACAGAATTTCTGTGCTGAGTCAAATTAAACAAAAAAGAAAATGACCAACAAATTTGTATTGCTGGCAGAAGCACATAATAAAAAGAGGAACGTAGCAGTGAAAACTGGGCCTCCTCTCCTTGGCCTTGGCAGAAAGACCCCCAGAGCCCTTGCTGTTCAGTTTTGTTTGGTAAACTTTTGCTCTAGAATGTAGGAACATTGTTTGGAGATGCTGCTCTGAACTTTCAGGCCCTCTGCAGGTACAGAGGCCAGGTCTAGAACCTGCTGGCGAGTCTAGACCTCCATGTGGGAGTTCTGCTTCCCAAAGGGTACAAGACCTAGTTCTCCCAGGGCTAGGCTGTTAAGATGGTCTGGACCAAACCTGATCTCAAATGCTAGCCTCCCCTGGGACCAGATTAGGGCAAGCTAGATGCAGTTGGGACATGGGGTGAGCAAGGGGCAGGCCCCTCTTCTCACCTAAGGGCAGCAGGTGTCCCTACAGAATCACAGCAGTGACCCTTGGAGACCTTGAAGCCCCTTCCTTTACCGGGGGTGGGGGGAAAGAGAGTTGCAGAAAGGTTGGGCGACTTCTCTACCAGAAGCATTCAACCTTACTCAAGGAAGAACCAAGGCTGTCCATGGATGTGGATACCCCTAACATGTTTCTTCCCAGATGATCATGCTCCCTCCCCCCACCTCGATCCCCTGGGCCTTCTCCATCTGGTGCTTCTCTCTTTGGCAGAGCCATGCCCAGGGTAAGAAGGGACTTGAGATTTGGAGCTGCCAAAAGACTCCCCTTTCCCTCTCTTATGCAAACTTCTCTCTGCTCTGCTTGCCAGTTTGGGTTTGGTGGGGGAAACAAAAAGGATGCACCCTTGCCCCTAGCCCAGGATGGTCTAGAAAGACCCAAAGTCTTGGATCTGGGCCCTTACTTCAAAGCACAAGGGCTATGCATACCCCCAGATATTCTGGGACCTAGAATTCAAGCTTTGCCAACCTTGAAGCCAAGATGACTAGTGGTAAGGTGGTACAACAGCTAGCAGTACAGCAGAAGGATGATGGAATAGAGTTACCAGCTCCGTCATCACTTTAAAGAAAAAAAAAAAATGGAGCTAGCCCATCAAAAAGGCTAACCCCACCCATGTATTACCAAACACAACAGGCTTCATGTTAGGAAAATTAAGCATGCTCAAAGTCTGGTCTTGGTATGTGTGTATGTATGTATGTGTGTGTGTGTGTGTGTGTGTCTGTCTGTCTCCCCACTTGTAGCACCTAGGACTACCATTCCCACCCACGAATTACATTCCATTCCCAAACAAGATTGCTTAAGGTTTAAAGTATTATGCGGGTAATCATTCACTCAAAACAATAACTCATTAGCCCTCATACATGTGCTTATTTTTATTAATCAGACAGCACAAAATTAATTCAAAGCAAAAGGTATTTAATGATATAGAAGTTTTGTTTTGTTTTTTTAAGTAGCACTAAGACATTTCGCTCACAAACCTAGAGTACATTCTCCAACAAATCAAAACACCCTGAGAACAGACACATAGGAAATGTATTTCAAGGAGGCATATATAGACAAATATGGAGGGACACAGGTTGGGGGCACGTGAGGTAAATGCACACATATGGAGGGATAACACACGCCTCCGATGCTTCAGGGACATTGATGACTGTCTTCATTCTGCTCCTGTAGATCCTTCTTCCCATTAGTGCCTAATGGTACAATCTCCATGTCCATCTAAAGTTTTTACTTCTACCTCTCTGGTCCTATAGTCACATCACTTGGCATGGTTCCACTAATCATGAAGTCGTGGAATCTGTTTTCAACCCCTGGCTCCAGCTAGACTGACCACCCTTCTTCATAGGAAGACTCCCCAGTATACCACCTCCTTCAAACAAGAACACATGTCTAGCTTCCCAGTGGGAAGTAGTTCTGGCAAATAAAATCTTGGCAAAGTTAAATGATTGGAGGAAAGTAGGCAAGAGTGCTCAATCTGGATAAGCATGTTTTTCTTATCTGAAATGAGCCTCAAAAGGGTTGTCGACGTTGATTTGGAAATAGTTTACTTTGAGGGTCAAGATGGTGAGGAAGAAGTCAATAAAATGTCACTGGTGTGTAACAAGTTACAATCAGGGAAAGTGTGAACAATTAATTAATTATTGATACTTGATAGGGCAAATATGGTAAGTTCAAAAAGTATGGGTACTGGATAAGGAACATTGGCCAGAGTTTGAGATTAAGAATTTGTCAGTTTATCTCCAATACTCATCAGGAGATAAGGCACCCTTATTCTAAATAGTAGGGCCCAGGTCTTTAGAAGGGAATATTCCTAGATTAAAGCCTAAATCCACAAAAGGATCCCTTATGACCATTTAGCTCCTTTGTTATATAATCCCCTAGCCATCTCTTATTTGTTCCTTTTAGTGAATCACTCAGAACAAGTTATGCTATGGGGATTTCTGGGACCAATTCCTTCTCCAAGACTATCTCCCTATAAATTAATAAATTGGCATTCTCGTTCATAAATCCATTTTTATGGCTTTGGTTGTAGGGTTTCCTTCATATCAACTAACCCAACATGTATTTCTGAACCTAAAAAGCCAAAAACCTGGGTCTGGTGAATTTCCCCTCAAAAAATTGGGGATACATAGCCATCTCCATGAGACTAAGCCCAGAGAACAATTTTTTGTGTGAAACATTAAGAATCCCAGGAAAAGACTTTACTAGTGTCAAAATATTCATGACATATAAAAAGTTAGTACTTAACTTTAAGTGAATTAGCCAAAGTAGAGAAAAACACTAACAACCCAAGTACAAAAGTAAAGGGGGGTGCATAGCATCTAGCACATAGTAGGTAGACATTTGATTGTTAGGTTGATAGCTGCACTTCTTAAAAAACACAAAGCTACAGCAACCTACTGTTCAAAAACCCACACTTATATTTTGCTTTGATGTTTTAAGAGATCCAGTATCTTGTATTCACCTGATAAGACAAGACTGATCAACAAAAGAAGCTAGCTTCTGCTCAGCTCTGTACTTTTTCCTAGAATAGCCTCTTCAGTTTTCCAAAGGCTACATTCTCCTTTGAACCGTTTGAAGAAATCTTCCTCCTCCAGTTTTCATCTGCCTTTAATAGAGGGATAAATCAAATGCTACTGTTCTCAACTTTTTCCATCTGTTATCTGTTCTGCAGACTGAGAACCCCCCCACCCCAACTCAAGGATGTCAGTGAATACTGACCCTAATCCCTTTAAGACTGGAGGGGAAAGTGCTTGAGTCCTACTATTTTGAACACGAGCAAGCACAGAATTAATGTTGAAGCAGTTAGCATAAATGAAACTGTAAAAAGTTAGATTTATATTTCCTCATACCTTTCCTACCAAGCTATGAAGTTTTATCTATTTTTCCATCTCAACAAAAGAAAACTGAGGGAGAAAAATTGTGCAAACACTTTTGGTCCTGCTTGGTATGCTCAAGGCTCCTTGCTCTACTCTAGCTCCCCTCTGGAGGGGTGGGTAGGTGGTACAGTGAATAGAGCATTGGCCCTGAAGTCAGGAGGACCAGAGTTCAAATCCAGCCTCAGACCAAACACTTGACACTTACTAGCTGTGTGACCGTGGGCAAGTCACTTAACCCCAATTGCCTAAAATAAATAAATAAATGAATAATTTCTGGAAATGGTGCCCAGACCCCAAGGATAGGTCAGATTTTTCAAGGCTTGACTGCAATACATCCTATGACTTTCAAATGTTCTAGCTATTCACAGTGGGGGTGGGCTGCTTTCCTACAGGAGGTTGGGTGAAATTTATTCCTAAGTAGCACATTATCCCTCCCTCCCTCCCTCACTGTGGCTGTAAGACAGGGTGGTGAACAGAGTCAGAATACTGATTCTCTTGGCATTAGCAGAGAAGGCAAGTTAGCTCTTAAACCATGATGAATCAGTCCAGATTAGCCCATGGCCACCTCTACTCAGACAAAAATTCCTGAGACTATACCAGAAGGGATGCACATAAAGGCTCATTCTAGCCCACATCCTGGACAAAGTTGCATGAATGAAAATCAAAACTTTCAGCCAGAAAAAAAAAATCTCCTTCAACTATAGATTACAAATATTTGGTAGTTTGGGTGACAAAGTACTTGAAATGCTGCAGAAAGAGAAGCCTGACAGTATTTAGGGTAATGTTCTTCATCCTTCTTTTTTGAAGGAGACCAATGACATCACAGATGATGTCTTCATTTTCAAGTGAATTGTATTTGTGAGGCAGAGTTGCACAAATTGTCAGCCTTACTCTCTCTTCTAGAGTTATCAAAGTCCAATGATAAGACAAAAGTCAGGAGACTGGAAATGGCCTGGGATGCAGTAGATGACCTTGATGTCTTCCATGTCTGACCAAACTTAATTGCTCTACATAACCTGCTTCAGCAGCCTTCATAGCCATTGGAACAAATTTCTCTCATCTTCTGAGAGAAGCCTTCACATGCTTGGGGTAGGCATCCCCCTAATTCACCAGTAGGTTTAACGCCTGTGGGCTACCCTCAACCTGGTTTAGCCTGTCTGCAGAGAGGGTTTACCAGCATGTGACCACTGTGCATACTACAGTTTCTTGGAATCACAGGCAAGAGTTGGGTAACAGGTAAACACCAAAGGTGCGTGAGAGTCCCTGAAAAGTGCTCCATGAATCCTTTCACCAGTGGTGCTAGTCCTCCCTTAACACCTCAAACACCCTATTCAGGATATTGCTGAGGAGTCCTACTACCTTATGAATAAGTTGATCAGGAAGTTCATTTTTGCTTATTTTCTGAGATCTATAATTTACAATTTGGATTTCAGGGAGTGAGGATTGGTGAGAAGAAGATCATACAGGTAACATGGCTACCTTGCTGAAGATATAAAAGGAGAATCCAAAGAGGAGGTGATCCAAGACTGTAATATGTTTGGGCATCTGCACATAGGACTTCTTAGAAGGAAGACACTTTTCTGAGGCAATCTGTTAAATGGGAGAAAAAAAAAAAACTTACAGATCATCTAGGATAGAGGTCTCCAAACTTTTGGATCATGTACTCACAACAACAACAACAACAAAAAAAAAAAAACTCTTGATCACATACCCCCAAAACACAGGCATGTGCTCTATAAATTTACATTTCATAAAATTTATACATAATGGAAATATTAAAGGATTAGAGAAAAATGAAAATATTTAAATAATTTTATTAATGGTAGAAAAACTCATTCTCACTAAAATGATACTTTTAGTAAGAACAATGCTATCGAATATGCTTCATTATATTTTAAGATCTCAGTTTAACATTTTGTGATACAAGAATTTGAAAGTCTAGTTTTAGGCTCAATTGATTTTGATATTTAGTTTCAATAGCCAGAGTTGAACATATATATGTGTTCATGTGTATGCATGCATTATTCCCCATGCTTACTGAATCATGATAGTCATTTTTAAATCCCATCTACCAGTCTTGAAAATGTTTTTATTGAAATTTACTTAGTAAATTTCTATCTGATAGAAATAATTCTTGCAAACAAATTGGAAGGTGGTATATTTTTATATTTAAAAAAATTAAAACCGAAACTTCGCAAGACTTTTTTTTTAAAAAGTTAGAAAATTCATTTTCCAATTTAAATGGGAAGGTAGGAGAGTTTTTATATATGATATACCTACATCATTTTCAATAACCCAGTAGAATAATAATGAAACATTTCCAAATATTTCTTTACATATCACAAGTTTCTTTCCCACAAAATGTCTCTTTTCCCTTTATCACATCATCCTTGGCCTTGAAAGAAAGATATTTAGGGCTCTTATTTTTTCCTCCAAAAAACATTTGCTAGTTAGCACACAAACAGCCTCTCACCATCACAGAAGATATCAGCAAATTTGGGACATACCTTAATAAAAGAAATATGTACAACTCACCTTTGAACTCCCTATTCTCCTTATGAGTATTTTGCCATGAGATAACCAATGAACCTCTACATGGCATGAAAGTTTTTCATGGTCACTACCCATCTCACTACAAAGTGTTAACAAAAATTCTACTTTAAGTTCTTAGTTTTGTAAGGCCATCCTGGAGCTCTCCATGTACTTCTGCCCACAATTTATTTTACTATAATGCCTTGTCTATAAAATGACTGACACCTAGTGCCCTCTCTATAAACTAATCCTGGAATTTTTTTATTCCAGGTAAAACAGTCACCATTTTAGAAGCACTTGAAGAGGTTTTTTCAATAAGGTAGAGCTTGGGGACAGGACAGGACTGAAAGAAAAAGTAGAGAGATATGAGCATGAAGAAACAGTTTCAAAGGCACTAAAGGCAACATAAGCTACCTTACTGAAAACTCCAGACCTAGAAAGCAGTTAGGGTATTCTACCCTAATTTTTGTACACGTGTTTTATGATTAAAGAGCATAAAACTAAGAAAATGATAAATCATAAGTCTTTGGCATTTTTAAAGAGGCTTCAGTTTGAGACTTTAGGAGTTAATGATTTTGTAAAAAGTGAATACGCTTGACTTGAAGTAAAAAATGAGAGTCAGTACATTCATTCAAGTCAGTGAACAGAGTCAGTACATTCATTTCAGTCAGTGAGCAGAAAGGTATCAGGGAAGCAACAGCAGAGGAGAAAGAAGATTCTGAAAAAGAAACATTGAAGGAAGAGGGGGGCAACCTAAAAAGTGGATGCTGGAATGGTGCTCAACATAGCTATGACCATTAGAAGCCCTCCAATGATAAAAGGCTTCAGCTTAACTATTCCCGATTCGTTGGAGAGAACCAAATTCGTTGGCCAAGAAGTCCAGTGACAGCTATTGCTTTTCTGAACCATCTAAGAACTTGATTTTTTACATATATTGAAAACTTTCAATATGATTCATCTTCTTTGTAATCCTATGTATTTTATTTTATACATTTAAAAACCATTCTTTAAGCAAGGAATGATTTACCTTTCAGATGTATGGAGAAGGGAAGAATTTATGACCAAAGAGAAATGCAAAATGAACAATTTTGATTACATTAAATTGAAAAGTTTTTTGCATAAATAAAATCAATGCATCCAAAATTAAGAGGGAAGCAGAAAACTGGGAAAGAATTTTTATAACCAATATCCCTGATAAAAGCTTTATTTCTAAAATATATAGAAAACTGAGTCAAATTTACAAGAATATAAGTCATTCCCCAATTGATAAATGGTCAAAGGATATGAACAGGCAGTTCTCAGATGAAGAAACTAAAGCTATCTATAGTCATATGAAAAATATCCTAAATCACTATTGATTAGAGAAATGCAAATCAAAATGACTGAGGTACCACATCACACCTATCAGATTGGCTAACGTGACAAAATAGGGCAATGATAAATGTTGCAGAAGATACTGGAAAATTGGAACACTGATACATTGTTGGCGGAGTTGTGAAATGATCCGACTATTTTGGAGAGCAATTTGGAACTACGCCCAAAGAGCTATAAAAATGTGCATACCCCTTGATCCAGCAATAGCACTTCCAGGGCTGTATCCCAAAGAGATCATACAAATGGGCAAAGGACCCACACGTACAAAAATATTCATAGCAGCTCTTCTTGTGGTGGCAAAGAATTGGAAATTGAGGGAATACCCATCAACTGAGGAATGGTTGAACAAGTTGTGGTATATCAATATAATGGAATACTCTTGTGCTACAAGAAGTGATGAGCAGGAAGACTTCAAAAAAAAAAAAAACTTGGAAAGACTTACATGAACTGATGCAGAGTGAAATGAGCAGAACCAGGAGAACATAGTACACAGTAACAGCCACATTATGGGATGACTGACTTTGATAGACTTGGCTATTCACAGCAACACAAGAATCTAAGACAACTCCAAAAGATTAATGGTGGAAATTGCTATCCACACCCAGAGAAAGAAATATGGAGTCTGAATGCAGATGAAAGTATACCATTTGCTCTCTTTTTTCTTTGTTGTATTGCTTCATTTTTATGGTTCCTCCCATTAGTTCTAATTTTTCTTTACATCATGACTAATAGGAAAACATACTTAACATGAATGTATATGTAGATCCTATACCAGATTGTACACCATCTTGGGGGGGGAAGAAATGGGAAGAAGAGAAAATTTAAAACTCAAAATCTTATGGAAGTGAACATTGAAAGCTAAAAATAAATACATTAAATTAAAAAAAAATAGAAACCATTCTTTAAAAGGGTCCATAGACTTCACAAAGTAGTTTTGTGCAGTGTAGATGTTTCTCAATCAATCAGTAAATTGAGGTTTGCAGTCTAGAGTTGTTATGTTTCCCCATCGGGTTCCTATGTGTTTGCTTTCTATGCCATAGATATTGAATGCATTGGTGGGAGAGTGTTATCTGGGTTTATATATGTGTGTTATGATGTATTTTATTATTTGCTCTAATATATTGATATTGTTGTGTAACCCAGGCCCTGAGGGTCAGTACTCATCCAAGGTTCTTGGTTGGGGTCAGTAAGCAATAGTCAGGAGAAGTAAGAGTGAAGAAAACAACCTTTATTCAGCCAGGCCTGCAGATGCCAATATAGAAGGCATCTTCTCTGAGCCTCTGGGGAGAGAGCTTTTTAGCCACAGCTTTCAGGGCCACTCTGCTAGATTCTGGAAAAACAAGACAGAAGTAAAAACAGTCCCTGCACTCAAGGAGCTTACACTCTATTATACAAGAAACATATACATATGTATGTACAAGATGGGGATAAAGAAGAAAATCAAGCACTCCTTAGAAACTTGGCAACAAAATTTATAGACATTAAAAAAAAAGTTAGGGGCAAAAACAATACTTCTATGAAGTTCAGCAACCTCATTTTCCATTGGTTAGTCAAACACATTTATTACAATTCAGTAGTTGATTCACTAGAATCAGTCTAGCTGATGGAAAATATTTTATAATCACCTACTGCCATCTCATGTTCTTTCTTGTCACTACACAACACCAACACCGAGCAGAAGAAAAAAAAATACAGAAAAACATACATCATACAGATTGCTTTCCCCAAAAGTAAATACATGAGCACAAAGATCTGATTTTCTCGTACCTACTCCATTTCTTTTAGGAGTAGGCTTAGGTTTTAACATGAAGTTCAGTACTAGGCCCTTGCTGTCATTTCCTCTGTTACTTAGCTATAAAAAGGGAAAGAGGTCATAATTACATTGAACAGTTGAATATATAAAGATCAAATTCCAGATAATGGAATCCACATTCACTATATTAAAATATATCTATTTCAGAGATATTAGTAGAACAATGAGGACTTTAAATTCATATTAATATTTTAACCAGAATTTGGAGTTCTGCTTCATAACCAGCAAATCTTAGAATCTGTATGTAAGAGCTAGAAGGGAGCTTAGTGAAGAAATCAACAGTCTCTCCTTTTCATTGAACCCTCTCTCCCTCCTTCATTCTTGTCATCACCAGTAGTCAGATATTATGCAATTCCAGTTTTCCGTTAGTGGGAGCCTTCATAGTCAACACACACAACATTCTACTCTAAAGGAAAAAATGTTAGCTAGCTGACACATTGATTCTCCAATGTAATGTCTCTGGTCTAAACAAACTTCAATGATATTCACCCAGAACCACCATACAACCCAAGCCATCATTTGAAGCATTGTACTTTATATTTTGACCATAAAATCCCACAGACACTCAATTGTAAAACTGTGCTGTACATGACTTCATCTCATGTGATTCTCAACAACCTTGGGAGGGCAAGTGCTATTATTATCATCCCTACCTTACAGGTGAGAAAACTGAGGCTGAAAAGATGTGAAAGTATTTCCAGATATGATAAAGTCACTATGGCTACAGTTCTTTTGCCAACAAGAAAGTGATTTCATAAGAGTAAATGAGTTCATAGAAACCCAGTACCCATACCTGCAATTCAATTTTCTATTAAATACAACTTAAATTTTATTAAATATCACTGTACTGGTTGCCAGAAGAATAAATCAGGATGTACTTAATATTTTTTTCTAAGAAAGATGGCTAAAGGTTTGCCAAGCAGATAATTACAAATAAGGTCATTTCCTAGAGGAAGTAAAGGACATGGATAAATGGAAGATATTATGTGCTGTAAAGCTAGAATAGGTCTGACCACATATTTAAATAAAGTAGACTCCAAAAACAAATTGAAAAGTCCAAGGAGAATAGTCTCCACAATTAAAAGGCCTAAAAAAAATAAACAAAAACAACCCAGAAACTAACTTAAGCCGCAAACATTTGCTTCACCTTGGCAAGGTTTAGGTTTAAAAGTCCATTTTCTAAACATGATTACAAATGATTGAGAGCAGGACCTCAAAAAAAAAAAAAAAGGTGTGGGAAGAAAAGAAAGGTAGAAGCCATAAGGAGAAAACAAGCCTTAAGATTAATATGAAATCCATCCAAACCAGATCATCTGGATAATATTTGCAAATAAAACCAGAAGGATGAATTGAACAGATCTTCCAAGTTTTCATGGTTTTCCAAAAGTGACAATAGTAAAACCACCAGCCTTTGTTAGATTAGACCAAATATAAATGGAAGAACTATATAATGGAAGTCACAATTTTAAAAAGTATTTAGGGATCAGTTAAGGACATCAAAGGGAAGGAACAGATGGAAATTATGGGTGGTATTATAAAAAAAACATGGGGGTGGGAATTAAAGAATGTCAACAGCTGTGTATCTTCTCATTTTTTTATAAAAATCTTTACAAGAATGGCATATTACAAATCAAGGGTTTCCTTGATGATAAATGTGAAGAGAGAGCAGGTGAACTTTCATTAACTTTTTATAGAAGACCACAGTTTGCTACCAAATCTTTGGTAGGAAGAAGAAATAGAATCCTGGGTAGAAGAATATTAAACTCATTTCTACATTAGCAGTAATTTTAACTGACTAGTGTTAATATGGTGCTTTACAGTCTACACAAAAGGCTTGTCAAACATCTTTATTTGGTCCTCAAAATCCTGAAAGGTAGGTTCTATAGACAATGTTGTTATCTCATTTTCCATGAGAGGGAAACAAGGTTTAAAGATGAAAGAGTTTCCTGATTCATCTGTCTATCTATACCACACTGCTTCTAAAAAGTAGAAGTATAGAATATCAGGGGAAGAAAACAGCACACCTCTCCCCACCCCACAACACTCTTTACAGGATAGTCACACTTTATTTACCTGGGGTTAAGGGGTAAATGGGAAGCCAGATAGCACAGTGGAATAAAGCACTGGTCATGGAGTCAGGAAGTTTAAATCCAGCCTCAGATATTTACTGGCTGTGAGACCTTGGGCAAAACACCTACCCTCAGTTTCCTCATTTGTAAAAATGGAGATAATAACATGTATGTCCCAGAGTTGTGTAAGGATTAAATGAGATAATAATTGTAGCACTCAGCACTTAGTAAGTACTATATAAATGCTAGCCATCATACTTATTATTCTCTTCCCTTTTAGTGAAAGAAAAAGGGAACTTTTGTTCATTAATTTATTCCAGCCTTTTTGCCTCCTGTCATCATCAACCAAGAGAGGGCAGCATTAAATTGGTCAAAAGGATTTAAAAGCAAGAAAAAATACCGAGAAGTTAATAATACAGTGCTGCTACTCGTCTATCTCCCAATTGTCCTACATGCCAGGGATTCATACTGTCAGGTTATCTATAAGAATTGTCTTTTTAAAAACACCTACTCAACTGCACTACATTAAACAACAGTGCTAAAGATTGATCGACCACATTGAAAAGAAAAATATTTTTCTTTCAGTATCAATAAAACCACATAAACAAGGTAACAGTATATCACTCAGTCCCACAGATATAAAAATGTAACAGCATGGTTGCCCAGGAACCTTGTTTTTTTTTTTTAATCACTTGTCAGGCTTAAGTTGACCCAAGGGACAATTAAAGATGATTTGATAGTATAATAAAAATTCTAAATCCACACATCAAGACTTCCTTTGTTTTCTCAAAGCCAAAAGGGATTTTTCTTTAATTAACCCCTCATTTCTTCAGTTCCATGATTTGCGTATTAGGACAGAGCTCCCAAAAGTTGCAAGTCATTAGACTCTCTGGGAACATCCTGAAGGTCTGAGGCCATCCTCTTCTGACAGGAAAAGGCCAAGGATAATCAGCACAATTTAGTATTGGAATACATATAGCTTAAGTAGGAGCCGAATAGCAAGGCAAACAGTGACTTTCACCTTTTCACAGTCCGACCCCCATGCCTTGAACTCATTTTTTTCCTCTTTAGAATCTCTTTCCTTGAAAGTTCAATTGAAAAGACAAATTTTTGGTCCCTGTGTCCATTTGTCAGTGCCTTTCTCTTTCCCCTCCCCCAAAAAGTTACCTTGTGTATATATGTGTGTAACCCATATTAATTCAGAAGATCATTATCCTAACTCACAGCCATCTTAGGTCTATAATCAAGGATACATCTCCCCCTCATGTTTTAGGGGTACCCCCAATTCACAGGCAATTCTCCAATGTCATGGTTTAAGCCTCCATAAGTGAGCTCCCCAATTCCTTTGTCCTTTTTGAGGAGGTCCTGAGCAATCCCTTTCCCCAAATTCCCTGAAGTGAAATGCTTCCTGGAGTAAGGGGAAAGAGTAGGTGCAGTAGAAGAGTAGGTGAATAAGAAATGAACCTTTTTTTGGTGTCATAGACCCCTTTGATTGTCTGGTAAAACCTATAAATTCCTTCCCAGAATAATATTTTTAAATGCACAAAATAAGTTACACAGGATTACCAAGGAAACCAATTATAAATAAAACCACACAAAGAAGATAACAGAATATGTCACTCAGGTAGTACCACAGATATAACTATATAACAGCACAGTTGCCTAAGAACCGTTTTTTTTTTTAAATCACTTGTAAGACTTAAGTTTTTGTGAACAAAATTTTTTTTAATTTTTTTCTTGGACCCTAGGTTAAGAATTCCCATTAGAGTAATAGTTCCCACCCTTTTGATTCAGGCACGAGTTTATATTATTGCCATCAGAAACTGCAGTAGTCTACATACAAAGTTAAATTGATGTGTTAAAGAGGCCATTGTTTTAAAAAAAAAAAAAAAAGGCCCTTAGCACTCAAATGCTGGAAATGCCACTATTAAGAACCTATTCAATACACATACTGCATTTTATTTCTGTACTTGTGCAATTCTCCCCTGAGAACATGGGCTAGATACCTCACAGTCTCTAGCACAGTTCCGAGGGCATGCTTGGCACTTTAAGCCCCATTATCTTACAAATACACATTTCACAATTTTCCTTAAAAATTGAGCTGAAATGTCACAAACCTGATCCCCATGCCCAGTTACTAGCACCTTTCCCTTCTCTCCCTCCCTCTCCAAAAATGGTTTGCATGTATATCTGTGTAACCCATATAAATTCTTAAGATCCTCATCTTAACTTCCACTCTCACATCTGCCTTGAGTCCAAGAGCATCTCCCAGTGGAGATTCTAAGAATAAAAAAAAAAAGCAGTAGGAAAGGGAGGGAGAAAGATTTGTTTTCGTCTTAGAAAAGAAATGAAAAAGCATTTGTTTAAGATTTACTAGTGCCAGGCACTGTGCAGACAAATACAAAACTAAGACAATTTTCCCTCAAGGAGCTTTCTAATAGAGGAGACAGCAGGTATAGAGGATCACAAAATTAGAGCAGGAAGAGACCTTGGAGGTCACCTAGAGGTCCCAGGGCCTTATCTTACAGCTGAGAAAGCTATGGACCAGAGAGATAAAGGGACCTGCCCCAGTTACTTGAGGGCTAAGAGGCAAAGCTGACATTTGAATTCAACATCTCCACCTCCAGACCCAGATGAAGCACACTTTCCATCATGAATAGTTGGATAGCAGAGCAGAACTGAAAGATTAAGAAGTCAAGGGAAATACTCCAACAGCGATCGTTTTTAAGAACACATGACAAAACCAAGATTTACTTACCAAACAAGAGGAGTAAGGCACAAACAAAAAGCCTGGGTCCCCCAAAACAGATAACATCTGTGCTTAGTCCCTCTCCCTGATTTCAAGCACCGAAAAAATCTCAGCATTTAAATTATTTAAAGCCACATGGCCTCAATTATATGATCCCATTCTTAAAACAATCAGTCTCTGTTTGGAGCTCTCCTTTCTTTTCATAGAAACCTGTTTTCTACTAGAGTAGCCTTTCTAGAGCAGCTTTCCACTATAAGATAATTTTCCTTCCTAAAACATCCTCCAGTAATCTTTCTTTTCTTCTCTGCTTTTTCTACCCTCCACGCCCTGCCTTTTAGGGCAAAGTTATATAAAGGCTATCACTATCGCAGCTGTTTTAATTTATATCCTATCGCCCCCACCCAGGCAAACCCTTACCTTACCTTACCTTGTCCTCCTTCCCCCACACATTCCTATTTCCCAGAAACTTGATTTATTTTAATCAAGGATTTTGAACATCTGACAGAAGTTAAATAGAATTCTATCATATTAATAATTATGAGTTCATCAAAAAGTTTTCCTTATAAGCAGCCAGCTATTTCCCACCTCCCCACCTCCAAGACAGCTATTTCTTTAACCTATAGACACCAAGTTTTGTGGCAAATTAATAGAAACTGCCAGTGTGATTCTTTAAAAGCACTGCCTCTAATGTTTACCACCTGTGTGTCCTGTGACAAGTTACTTAATCTAGGCTTCAGTTTTCTCAATTGTAAAGTGAGTTGTGGGTCTAGATGGTCTCTAAGTTACCCTTCAGTACTAGATTGATGACCCTTATACTCCAAATGCCACATTCTTTTGATGATTCTACACAATCTCCTAATGGGGGGGGGGGGTGCCCAAAGCCTGAAATGGAGAAGGCAAACAGCTGAACTGAGCAAAGACAAACAGCTGAACTGAACAAAGACAAACAACTGAACTAAACACTTGGGTCTAATTTGAAATCTGCTCAAGAAGTGGAGAATGTATAACTATTTTGGAATTGGAATCTCCCAAAGCCAGAAAAACAGTTACCCTATACACAGGGATTCTTAACCTAGGGTCTAAAAATTTGATTTATAAAATTTTTTGATGACTACATTTCGATGCAGTTAGTCTCCTTTTCAATACTTCATTTTATTCATTTAGAAACATCATTCTTTAAAGAGGTCCATCAGCTTCACTAGACTGACCAAGGGGTACATGACAAATAGAAAAGTTAAGAACCTCTGATCTAAGACAATTTTGTAAGACTCTAAGTTGCAGAATCAGTTCCAATCTTGCATTAATTGAGGGAGTTCACTCATGGAGAGTTCCCTAGATCGATGAATTCACTCATGGGCCTGGTCCAAAAAACTAAAAAATAAATAACAAAAAAAAATTAAAATGGCAATCCTGTGACAGGCCAAAGAGAAAAATAACACTATTAAGTGCTTACGTTGTATAATAAGTGATATGGACCACACAAAGAACTACCTATTTTTCCCCATATACCCTCCAGCATTTGCTATTTTCCTTTTCTGTCCAAGGTCATACAGATAGTAAGTAGCAGAGCCAGGATTTGAACTGAGAACTTCTGACTGAGAAGATCTTTCTTTCCCCTACACCCATGGGGGGGTATGAATCAACTAATAGACACAGCCATGTTATGGAGATAGGGGGCAGGGAGAAGACAATGAGAAACCTCAAAGTACTACATGTCAGTAACTATAAGACCATAGACGAAGAGCTAGAATGAACCTTGCAGGCCACCTCATCCAACTCCTCATGGCATAAGGACAATAAAGGACCACAAAACAAAGGAGGACCACTTGGGAAAAGGAAGTATGCTGGCCTGGATGTTAGTTACTTTTAGACAAAAGTCTGGTCACCCCACCCTAGAGATGGCCCTGACAACTTACCCATCCCACCACCATCTCCAACTCTCTACTGCTCACATTCTGTTTAAAATCTTAACTCAAAATATTTTAATTTTTTTCCACTTTTACTAATTCCCCTTTTGGCCTCCTCCTTTAGCTATTTCCTGTATTCTTCATGATGACTCCCTGATTAAAAAAAATCACTATCCTCTCAGCCACCTCTACTCTAACTTATCTCTCCTTTATTGTTCTAGCTTCTTTCATCTTCCAATTCTGACAGTTTTAAACATATGAATTTACATTTATAAGCATCATGTATGTATTAAGCATACATAAGGCATTCTTTCTGAAGTAAAGAAAGGGTATAAACAATTGAGAAGAATATCCCTAAATGGAGAAGCAATGTGGTCTAGCTGAAAAAAGAAAATTAAATCTGAGAAGATTTGGGTTTGAGTCTGGCCTCCACCATTTATAACCCATGTAATCTCTCTGGGCCTCTATTTCCTCATTTGTAAAATGGGAAGACTACTTATAGCCTCCAGGATGGTTATAGGAAAAGCATTTTGTAAAGTAGAATATTATTACATGAGCCATTATCGTTACAGACAGAAAACTATATTGATCTTGAACTCAGGAAGAATTGGATTTAAATCTTGCTTCTCATAGTTACTAGCTTATTTAACCTCTCTGAATCTCAGTCTCCTCATCTGTAAAATGAGAATAATTATACGTATAGTATTTACTTCACAGGGTTATTGTGAAGATCAAATGAAAACATATATGAACAGAGCTTTGCAAACCTCAAAGCAACACGTCAGTAGTCATGTGATCATAGATTTAGGGACCTTGCAGGCCACCTCATCTAATTCTTCATTTTATAGATGAGGAACTGAAGCCACAAGAGGTTAAGTGATTTGCCCAAGGTCACAATGGGTAATAAGGAACAGAGATAGGATCTGAACCCAGGTCAAACACTTAAAAGCATTCTTTTTTCCCAATGTATTCCAGGATTGCCTTTTTCTAGTCTTTGACAATCCTAATTCCAAATGATTATAATACATTTTCCATCTTTTGTGAAGATTTTACATCAGTCCCTACCTAGCGCTCAGCTCCGTCTTCAGAACATTTTTTCTGCCACAGGGAGGCAGTATGGTACACTAGAAAGAATTTGGCATTTTGAAGTAAAAACAGCATAAACACAGAACTGAGAAAAGTTCAGAAAGCCATCTAATTCAACCCTTTATTTAATAGCTGAGGAAACTCAACTGAGGTGATTAAGTAACTTACCCATGGTCATTCAGATAGAAAGCATCAGAAGTGGGATTTGAACCCGTGTTCCTTACTTCAGAACCAGTGCTCTTTCTGGATTAAAATCCCAGTTAATTTGGCTCTGGGCCTCAGTTTCCTCACCCATAAAATGAAGGAATAAGAATAGATGATCTTGAAGGTTTATTCTACCTCTGAATCTGGAATCTTATATTATCTAAATTACTCCGTGTGCCTATATGTCATTTTGCCTAATTCCCATTATCCCATGATCCCAACATGTGTTTCCTTATTTTAATCAAATGAATATCATTTTTATGTAGATCAGGATAGAAGATACACTAAAGGGAGAATTTGCCACAATTTTCAAAAAATATAATTTCATGAAGGGAACGTCTGGCTTCATCAAAGGGATTAGTGACAATAACGTGAGAGCAGATATAGTTACTTTGTCTCATTCTCTGAAGGCTTCAGATGGATCCATGAAATAGAATTCCTCCAAAGGTAAACTTATCCCAATTAAGCATCCTACCTAAGATGTCAGTATCCCGACAATCTCAAAGTTAGAAGGAACTTCAGTGGTCATTTAGAGACCATACAGAACCTGAGCAAGAATCCCCTCTACAATATACCCAACATCCAGCCCTTGGCTAAAGACCTGCAAACTATTCTTTAATTTCTGTCCTTAGCTGGTCTCTATTACATTAGGAACTCAAGCTTCAAGGAGGAAGAAATGGGTTAATTTTAGGGACGTCAGCCCTCCTTAATCCCTTGGTGGAAGTCTCCCTACTGAAGGCCTTGCTAAACAGACTTGGAAATACAAGGTGTGAATATTCATTCAACATCCACTTAAAAAATACCTTCAATGTTCAAAGCCTAAGTAAGGTGGGGGAGGGAGAGGGAATGGTCTTTTGTTTCAATGTTATAAAATTGACTTTGGAGTGTGGTTGATGGACTCAACCTTACCATTTTATAGTCAAATCCTATAAAATGGCATTACTTAAATAAGCTACTTCACTTGGATATGGGTAGGTCTCTTAACTCCTCTAAGTTTCAGTTTCCACACCTATAAAATGGAGATGGAGTTCATTCTCTTACTGCTCTGATCCTCTGACACCAGAGCCAGTGGTCTTTCTGCCATTTTCTCTGACTGCCTCCCATGCCTGAAATATTCTCCTCTGCTCTGCCTACTAACCACCCTGGCTTCATTAAAGTTGCAACTAAAATCCCATCATTTACAGGAAGTCTTTCCCAACTCTTCTTAATTCCAGTGCCTTGCCACTGTTATTTCCTATTTATTCTGTATATATTTGCTTCGAAAATTTCTCCCCTATTAGACTGTGAGCTCCTAGAGTGCAGAGGCTGTCTTTTGCCTTTTTTTTATATCCTCAACACTTAGCACAGTGCCTAGTATATAGAAGGCACTTAATAAATGTTTAGTTATTGATTGAACTTGTATCATTTTCAATATTCATAATATCCACAATAGCAAAATTATAACATAAGACCAAGGTTGTGGAATTTTGTTAGTATTTATTTAGATGTTCTCTTTTTAATAATAGTAACAATAATAATAGCTAGCATTTATATAGTGCTTTAAGAAGTTTACCTATGTTTTCTCATTTGATCCTCACAATCACACTGTGAAGTAGGTGATGTTATTATTCCCATGTTACAGATGAGGACACTGAGGCTGAGAGAAGTTAATTGACATCAGCAGTAAAAATGTTTGAAGAAGGATTTGACCTCAAATCTTCCTGACTCCAAGAGGATAGTCCTATATCTACTAGGGTAAGGAAGAACTTTGACCTATTATTTAGTTTCAGGGAAACTCCCTGATATGAAAACTTCACCCTAGTTATGGTGCTGACAGAAAGATTTGACTTACCCATTGCAACCCCAACTCTCTACTGTTCACTTTGTCTTTAAAGTCTCAAGGGGCAGAGCCAAGTTGGCAGAGTAAAAGCAGTGACTTGCATGAGCTCTCCCCCAAACCCCTCCAAATAACTGTAAAAAATGACTCTAAACAAATTCTAGAACAGCAGAACCCACAAAAAGACAGAATGAAACAAATTTCCAGCCCAAGACAACCTGAATGGTTGATGGGAAAGATCTATCGCACCAGGCTGAGAGAGAAACACAGTTCAGCATGGGCATGTAGGCAAAGACCAGGCATCAGCGAACCTGGTGCAGGCCTCAGGGGCATGAATCAAGGGCAACTATAGTGGTTTCCAGACTTATCAACCCACAAATGCCAAAGACAACTTAAAAGATCAGTAGGAAAAGTCTATGACCACAGTGAAAGAGAAACTCAGTGCCAGCCTCAGTCCTGGTGCCTCCCTGGGACTGCGGCTGCTTCCAGAGCTTCCTGCCCACAGAGTGAGTGGGAATTCAGTGGCTGATCAGAGGGGGATTGCAAGGATCTCTTTGCTGGTGGAGGATTCTCTTGCTTTGCCCGTGCTTGGACCTGGGTTACAGTTTTGGCTGGGGTCCCAGGGCGAGGAGGAGTGCTGGCATGGTGGAGCCTGTGATGGCAGTGGAGAGGGAATCCTCCTCACAGATCCAAAACAGAAAATAGTGCTTGTGGTCACTCATAGACCAGAGTACAGACCAGGAAAATAGTAAATACCTCACCCTTGATCATGCCACCTTGGAAGAACTGAAAACTTACATTTCCCTAGAAGTATCTCTGAAAACAGCTGCACAAAACCTCCCAAACTTGGGACAGTACATTCTCCATATTGGAAGCAGACTCCTACCTTAACAAAGAGTTTGAAACTCAAGTAATTGGCTGGGATCATGAGCACACTGTGCAAAAAAAGTCAGACCAAAAAATCTTTCTTTCAATGAAGATCAAAACATACAACCAGAAGAAGACAACAAAGTCAAAGTTCCTACATCCAAAGCCTCAAAGAAAAATATGAATCAGTCCCAGGCCATGGAAGAGTTCAAAAAGGATTTTAAGAAGCAAGTAAGAGAAGTAGAGGAAAACTGGGAAGAGAAATGTAGTGATGTAAGAAAATCATGAAAAACTCGTCAACAGCTTGCTAAAGGAGACCCAAAAAAATACTGAAGAAAATAACATCTTAAAAAATAGCCTATCCCAAATGGCAAAAGAGGTCCAAAAAGCCAATGAGGAGAATGCCTTGAAAAGCAGAATTGGCCAAATGGAAAAGGAAGTCCAAAAGCTCCCTGAAGATAAGAATTCCTTAAAAATTAGAATGGAACAAATGGAAGCTAGTGACTTTATGAGAAATCAAGGCATAAAAACAAAACCAAAAGAATGAAAAAAATAGAAGACAATGTAAAATATCTCATTGGAAAAACAACTGACCTGGAAAATAGATCCAGGAGAGATAATTTAAAAATTACTGGACTACCTGACAGCCATGATCAAAAAGAGAGCCTAGGTATCATCTTTCAAGAAATTATCAGGAGCAGCTAGATGGCACAGTGGATAGAGCACTGACCCTGAAGTCTGGAGGACCTGAGTTCAAATCCTGTCTCAGATCAAACACTTGACACTTACTAGCTGTGTGACCCTGGGTAAGTCACTTAATCCCAATTGCCTAAAAAGAAAAAAGAAATTATGAAGGCAAACTGCCCTGATATTCTAGAACCAGAAGATAAAATAGAAATGGAAAGAATCCACCAAACACCTCCTGAAAGAGATCCCCAAAGGAAAATTCCTAGGAATATTATAGCCAAATTCCATAGTTCCCAGGTCAAAGAGAAAATATTACAAGCAGCCAGAAAGAAACAATTTAAGTATTGTGAAAACACAATCAGGATAATACAAGATTTAGCAGCTTCTACATTAAGGGACAGGAAGGTTTAGAATATAATATTCTGGAGGTCAAAGGAGATAGTATTATAACTAAGAATCACCTACCCAGCAAAGCTGAATATATTCCTTCAGGGGAAAAAAATGGACATTCACTGAAATAGAGGACTTTCAAGCATTCTTGATGAAAAGACCAAAGCTGAATAGAAAATTTGGCTTTCAAATACAAGACTCAAGAGAAGCATGAAAAGGTAAACAGGAAAGAGAAATCATAAGGGACTTATTAAAGTTGAACTATTTACATTCCTACATGGAAAAATGATATTTGTAACTTCTGAGACCTTTGTCAGTATTAGGGTAGTTGGAGGGGGAAAAAAATTGGATAGATAAATAGATAGATAGATAGATAGATAGATAGATAGATAGATAGATAGATA